>NC_045732.1:16825286-16856345 GCF_009834535.1 Camelus ferus
GCTTGTAGTATTGCACCTTCAGCTGGCTTGTGCTAAACGTGTGCAGAATTTGGTTTCTTCAAATTTTTTAATTTTTGGTTTTGTAGTTCTTAAAAAAAATTCTCCTAGAAACAGCATCGAGTGCAACATTATTCTTTGTTAATGACGGTGGTCCCGACCTCGCAGCATGAGGCGGTCTGCAGGAGGAACTGAGTTAAGGCGCACTAACTGTTCGGAGCGATGCCTGGTGCGTGGAGGGGGCGCAGTGCAGCATAAGCTCTTATGCTCTTGAGTTGGTGAAAAATTAATTTTCTAAAGCATTTTCTTGAGTCGCAAAAGGCTTCTCATTACCCTCTGCTCTTGTGTTGTGCGTTATTAAAGCTTTACATTCTTGAATTTTATTCTTCCAATCCAGTCTTTTTGAAAACCAAATGGAACTTAAAGACAAAAGCGAATTTTCCAATCCAGACAAGCTATCTTTTAAGGATAATGAAGAATTTGAATCATCTTTTGAATGTAAGTTCACATATGAGTACTTTTTTTTTTTTTTAACAAACACTACCTTTATTCTGCAGTATCATTTAATCTTTGGGGATATGTGTACGTACATATATATGTAAACTTGTTTATCTATTTTATTTATAGTCATTAGTATCGGCAAATCTTGAGCTCCCCATTTATCCCTCGCCACCCATGAGTACTTATTTTTGTAAGTTCAAAATGTGGAAACCTTAGTTTTGGCGAAACATAGCACTGTTGTCAAAAGCAAAGCAGTGATAAATGAGGACATTTTTATTTTGTGATAAAACCACAAATACAGATACAGTGCCTCGTTTCTGTGTCACAAAGAGTTTCAGGTTCTGAATTCGATGTATTAAAAATCTCAGGATGACTAATTTTAGAGTTGGAGCTAAGCCCATGAGTGAATCCTTAATTAGGTTTGGGATTGCCTCAGATTTAAAACAAATGACTTCTTAAAATGTGCTCCCCCCCCCTTATGGAATATGAAGATAAGCTATCTTTGTATTATATTGATTTCATCAATTGCCTCTGATTTAGAAAACCCTTCCTTAGTTACAGAATGGAGGGAAAAGGCCATTGGCTTAAGAGTCTAGAGACCTGTGTGCTGGCTTTGGCTTTGCCTTACGCTGCTCTACCTCAGCGCCTGCTGCTTCAGTGTAAAACCGGGTTGTAATGTCGTCCAGCCCCGTGGTTCTTTGCAGCTTGGGAAGCCTTTTTTTTGGTTATAGAAGCTTTATTCATAGTAGCCAAAAACTTGAAACAACCCAGATACCTTTCAATTAATGAGTGGTTGAACTATGGTAAGTCTATACCATGAACCACCAGTCAGCAGTTAAAAGGCACAGAACACTGATACACGTCACAGTTTGCATGACTCCAGGGAATTAGCTTAGTGAGCAAAATCAATCCCAAGGTTACATACTATAATAATTGATTTAGATAGCATCCTGGGGGAGGGCATAGCTCAGTGGTAGAGCACATGCTTAGCAGCATGCACGAGGTCCTGGGTTCAATACCCAGCACCTCCATTAAAAACATATAAATAAATAAAATAAACCTAATTACCTCTCGCCACCAAAAGAAAAACAAAACTAAATAGATAGCATCTTTTTTTTTTAACTGAAGTATAGTTGATGCACAGTATTATGTTACAGGTGTCCACTAGTGAGTCACAATTTTTAAAGGTGATACTCCGTTTGTAGTTATTATAGAATATTGGATACATTCCCTGTGTTGTATTGGAAAGTCTTTATGTTTGTGTGTTAACCTGTCATTTTGCCTTATGAGCTTCATTTTCAAGCGTTAATATATAGTATTTTGAACAGGTAACCAAGAGGTCTTAGGATATTTTGCAAAAATCCTTGCAACCAACTTAATTAACTTTCTTAAATCATGGATATTTAAATCGAATTCAAATGATGCTCAGCAAGCCAGGTGTATTCTTCTGTCACTGAATTGATTTTCCCACTGGGTAACAGATCGAACTTGTCAATGAATCTCAGAAAACTTTCAAAAGCAGATAGATTGGCAAGTGGCGATGGTAACTTCTAGAATCCTGTAAGGAAAGGGCCGGCCCACTTGCTTCGGCTGAAACTTAAGCTCCCTGCCATGAGTTAGCCCCCTACTCCCTTGTCTTGCTGCTGCTGCTGCTGCTGCTGCTGCTGCTAAGGACTCAGGGGACACTTGTTTGTGCCTCTCGTAGATGCAGGGAACGTGCCCAGGCAGTTTGAGATGTACGGCCTCCACCCTGAGGGCGACGTGCCTCACACGGACGGGGCCGCAGCCTCTGTGCCCGCCAGGCCTGTCTCCTGTCACTATCCAAGTAGGATTTTCTTTGTCTGAACTAACAAAGTGTATTCATTCATTAATAATATTTAGCATTATTTCTCTTTCTGTTTGCTTCCTTTGTGCCTTAAAAAGTTAGGACAGGTGAACCCTTATATTTCCATCTGTAGGAAAGCTGAGGACGGTGGTGGGAGAGTGATGCTCAGACTTCTCCGGGCTGGCCCGCTTCCTCTTCCCCTCCCTGCTCCAGACTCCGCGCGTCCTGCGCCCATGCGTTGGGGGGGTGCGAGCTTCGTCCCGGGGCTCAGCCACCGGCCAGGTCCTCTCCTCCTTGGACCGGAGTGTGGAAGCCTTGTAAATGCTTCAAGTAAAACCGCCTACTGGCCCTTTCCGAGCCCTGGGAGGACACCGCCCCTAAACCCATGCAGAGCCTCTTGGGAGCAGCTCCTTACTTTCAGTCGCAGCACTCAGGCAGGTGAGGAGTTGCTGACCGAAGCAGGGTTGTGAGAGGGTTGATTTTGCTGACTTCAGAGTAAATCATTCTGGAAAGCACTCATTTGGCGTGACTTGATCAAGGGCTTTTTCTGTGCCAGGCACTTTTGTTGGGGCTGGGCACCCAGCAGGGAACGACCCAAGCCCCTGCTGCCTGGGCCTTCTAGTGGAGAGTTGGACAGGCAGGAAGCCATCACCAGGGACCTCCAACGGGATGGGGACTGAGAAGGGACAGTGGCCACCGAAGAGCGGACCTGATGGGCAGCCATCCAGCAGAGACTGGAGTAGGGAATGAAAATGATAGAATAAGGGAAGCCAGCCGAGTAGATAGGTGTTCTGCCTCTGAGATGTGCTGTACGTGATAATAATGGCTTTTAAAAAAAATACATAGTCCAACTGTTTTGGGGGGGAGAGGGAGGTAATTAAGTTTGGTTATATATTTATTTTAATGGAGGTACTGGGGATTGAACCCAGGACTTCATGCATGCTAATAAGCATGTGCTTTACCACTGAGCTACACCTTCCCCCAATAACGGCTTTTAAAATGATGATGAAATAGTGTGGTTACACTTTGATTGTTGAAAAATTCTTCAATCTTTATCATTTCACCTCTTCATCTGTCTGCAGAGGGAAATGAAAAGGCTGAAATTTGGTATCTCTGAGGTGCCCTATGGAAACACTTTTTTCCTCTTTCATCCAAAGAGCTTCTGTATGCCACTGTGCAGCCACAAAGTATACTCCACAGCAAAGAAGGAGGTCTTTTTTTCTTCCTTCTTTATCTTTTTTTTTTTAACAAAGTTTATTCTAGAAAAAGCAACTCATTGCGACATAAAACTGTTGTAAAATTTACATGTATGTACTGTTCATTGTTTCTAAGAACAGTTTAGAGCTTTAGCCTTTTAAAATTACATAGTTAACAAAGGAGTAAAGCCAACCACCAAATAAGAACAGAATGCAGTAATCCAATCATAAAGGACAGTCAAATGTGCTTATACATACTCAAGAAATCAGTCATCTAAGTTATAAATAAGTTCATTTGTGTCCCTTTTTTGAGATTCCACATATAAGTGGTATCATATGGTATTTTTCTTTCTCTTTCTGGCTTACTTCACTTAGAATGATGATCTCTAGGTCCATCCATGTTGCTGCAGATAGCATTATTTTATTCTTTTTTATGGCTGAGTAGTATTCCACTGTATGTATATACCACAACTTCTTTATCCAGTCATCTGTTGATGGACATTTGGGTTGTCTCCATGTGTTGGCTATTGTAAATAGTGCTGCTATGAACAATGGGGTGCATGTATCTTTTCAAATTATATTCTTCTCCGGGTATCTGCCCTGGAGTGGGATTGCTGGATCATATGGTAAGTGTATTTTTAGTTTTTTTTTTAAGGAATCTCCATACTGTTTTCCATAGTGGCTGCACCAATTTACATTCCCACCAGTAGTGTAGGAGGGTTCCTTTTTCTCCATACCCTCTCCAGCATGTATGGTTTGTAGACTTTTTAATGATGGCCATTCTGGCTGGTGTGAAGTGATATCTCATTGTAGTTTTGATTTGCATTTCTCTAACAATTAGTGATGTTGAGCATCTTTTCTTGTGCTTGTTGGCCATCTGTCTGTCTTTGGAGAGATGTCAGTTTAGGTCTTCTGCCCATTTTCTGATTAAGTTGCTTGTTTTTTGATATTAAAGTGTGTGAGTTGTTTGTATATTTTGGAAAGTAGTCCTTTGTGAGTCACATCATTTGCAAATATATTCTCCCATTCTGTAGGTTGTCTTTTCACTTTGTTGATGGTATCTTTAGCTGTGCAAAAGCTTTTAAGTTTAATTAGATCCCATTGGTTTACTTTTGCTTTTATTTTCCATTATTCCAACAGCTGGTTCAAAAAATATATTGCTGTGATTTATGTCCAAGAGTGTTCTGCCTATGTTTTCCTCTAGGAGTTTTATAGTATCTGGTCTTACATTTAAGACTTTAATCCATTTTTAGTTTACTTCTGTATACAGTGTTAGAGAATGTTCTAATTTCAGTCTTTTACAGGTAGCTGTCTAGTTTTCCCAGCACCACTTATTGAAGAAACTGTCTTGTCCATTGTGTATTCTTGCTGCATTTGTCGTAGATTAATTGACCATAAGTGCGTGGGTTTATTTCTGGACTTTCTATCCTGCTCCATTGATCTATGTGTCTGTTTTTGTGCCAGTACCATACTGTTTTGATTACTGTAGCTTTGTAGTATAGTCTGAAGTCAGGGAGCATGATTCCCCCAGCTCCGTTCTTCTTTTTCAAGATTGCTTAGGCTATTCGGGGTCTTTTGTGTTTCCATACAAATTTTAACATTTTTTGTTCCAGGTCTGAAAAATGTCGTTGGTAATTTGATAGGGATTGTATTGAATATGTATATCGCCTTGGGTAGTATGGCCATTTTAACAATATTGATTCTTCCAATCCAAGAACACGGTAATCTTTCCATTTGTTTATGTTGTCTTCAATTTCCTTCATCAGTGTCTTAACAGTTTTCAGAGTACAGGTCTTTTGCCTCCTTGGGTAGGTTTATTCCTAGGTATTTTATTCTTCCTGGTGTGTTGGTAAATGGGGATTGTTTCCTTAATTTCTTTTTCTGTTATTTTGTTAGAGTATAGAAATGAAACTGATTTCTGTATGTTAATTTTGTATTCTGCAACTTTACCAAATTCATTGAGTTCTAGTAGTTTTCTGGTCACTTCTTTAGGGTTTTCTATGTACAGTATCATGTCGCCTGCAAACAGTGGCAGTTTTACTTCTTTGTTTCCAATTTGGATTCCTTTTATTTCTTCTCCGATGGCTATGGCTAGGACTTCTAAAACTATGTTGAATAAAAGTGGTGAGAGTGGGCATCCTTGTCTTGTTCCTGATCTTAGAGGAAATGCTTTCAGCTTTTCCCCATTAAATATGATGTTAGCTTTGGGTCTGTCATATATGGCCTTTATTATGATGGGGTATGTTTTGTCTATGCCAACTTTCTGGAAAGTTTTTATCATATATAGATGTTGAATTTTATCGAAAGCTTTTTCTGCATCTGTTGAGATGATCACATGGTTTTTATTCTTCAGTTTGTTAATGTGGTGTATCACATTGATTGGCGGATATTGAAGAACCCCTGCATCCCTGGGATAAATCCCACGGGATCATGGTGTGTGATCCTTTTAATGCATTGTTGGAGTCGATTTGCTAGTATTTTGTTGAGGATTAAGGTTTTTTTGAAGTATAGTTGATTTACAATGTTGTGTTAATTTCTGGTGTACAACAAAGTGATTTGGTTATACATATATTATTTTTCATATTCTTTTCATTATAGGTTATTACAAGGTATTGACTGTAGTTCCCTGGGCTATATAGTAGGATCTTATCGTTTGTCTGTTTTGTATGTAGTAGTGTGTATCTGCTAATCCCAAACTCCTACTTTATCCCTCCCCTGCTTTCCCCTTTGGTAACCATAGGTTTGTTTTCTATGTCTGTGAGTCTATTTGTTTCATAAATATTTTCATTTGTGTCATTTTTTTTAGATTCCACATATACGATATTTGTCTTTTTTGTCTGTCTTACTTCACTTAGTTTGGTAATCTCTGGGTCCATCCATGTTGTTGCAAATGGCATTATTTCATTCTTTTCATGGCTGAGTAGTATTCCATCATATATATAGACCACAACTTCCCTATCCAGTCATCTGTCGATGGACATTTAGATTGTTTCTGTGTCTTGGCTATTGTAAATGCTGCTGTGGACATTGGGGTGCGTGTATCTTTTCCAGTTAGTTTTCTCCAGATATATACCCAGGAGTGGGATTGCTGGATCACATGGTAGTTCTAGTTCTAGTTTTAAGGAACCTCCATACTGTTTTCCACAGTGGCTCCATCACATTACATTCCCACCAGCAGTGTAGGAGGGCTCCCTTTTCTCCACACCCGTTCCAGCATTTATCATTTGTGGACTTTTTAATGATGGCCATTTGGACTGGTGTGAGGTGATATTTCATTATGGGTTTGATTTGCACTTCTCTGATAATTAGCAATGTTGAGCACCTTTTCATGTGCCTGTTGGCCATCTGGATGTCTTCACTGGAGAAATGTCTGTTCAGGTCTTCTGCCCGTTTTGTGTTTGGGTTGTTTGTGGGGTTTTTGTTACTGAGTTGTAGGAGCTGTTCGTGTAGTCTGGAAATTAAGCATTTGTTAGTCACATCGTTTGCGGATATTTTCTTTCTTCAACTTCTTAAAATGGCACCCAAGCTGCATTCCAATCTGAGACCGCTATTGCAGGTGAGAAAGTGGCACCGTCTAGGAGTGACCCCTCTCCCCCAGCAGGGCAGGCGGACATTGCGTTTCTGCCCGGGGCAACGAGCCGCTGCCTCCTCTGGTACTGGAGGCCATGGCCGGGGTCACGAGAGAGAAGATTGTGAGCTTGGCTCCTGTTAGAGAAACCAATGCAGTTCTGCTGGTGACTTAGAACTGGGGACAGCACAGAGGTTCAGAGTCCTCTGGGGAACCTCTGAATTTGTCTGTTTCTCAGCATTGTTTGAGGGGAAAAACTTAGGTTGTAGGCCAGAGCTGGAGGAGGAAGGTCAGCATACTCATCAGCGGGACTGAAATGTAATGAAGCCTGTGAATTGCCGGGACTACTGCTGTGAGCTCCAGGAGCAGACAGATAACTAAAGCATGGGCCTCACCGGCAGGAATAGAAAACACATACACGGGGTTTTTGAGAAGGCAGGTGCAAAATACTATGGGAATATGGCGCCGGAGAAGCTGCTTGTCAGTGTCGGGAACAGGAGGCCCGTGGAGCGGAGGTGCATCCGAGTGGGAGCCTGCGCAGGAGGTCGGGTTTTGCGGGAGACGTGGGAGGAAGGGAGCCAGCCGGGTTCGGGAGAGAGTGGAAGTTAGGGCAGGAGCAGGGAGGAGCAGCTGGAGCCAGGGACCAGTGAGTGTGCTGGCACACATACGGTGTTTCTCAGGCAAAAGTGATGGTGATAGAAGAAATCAGTCCGGAAAGGGAAAGGCAGGTGGGCAGAGCCTGGGCTGCCGTGGGTTGGAACTCCACCGGAGCAGGGGCAGTGCCCAGCAAATCCAGGCCTTCTCTTCAGGAAGTGACTGGTGCTGGCCTAGGGGGAGCGCTTGTAGGTGGTGAGACTGATGCCAGGGAGAGCGTGGACGCTGTTATTTCCGCCATCCAGGGTGATGGTGATAAGGACCCTGATTGCAGCAGCAGCAGGAGGAGGGGGTGGGCTCTGCAAGCTGGTGGCTGAGAGGACATAGCGTAGGACGAGCATGATTAAAGGGACAGGAACAATAACCTCAGGTGTGAAGCCAGCGCTGTGGGATGTCCATGTGCTGATGGCAGGGACCCCATTAGACACGGGAGGTGAGGCTAGGGGAGAGATCGGGACTAGAGAAGAGGCGTGGGAACGATCGGGAGGAGGAGGTAGCTGAAACCCCGAGGAGGAGGTCAGCCTGGAGAGAGCCGGGTGACGGCAGGGCGGCTAGAGTAGCCGGAGAGAGTGGTGGTCATGTTCTGTTCTGGCCAGGAGAGACTTGGGCGTCCTTCTGGGAATAAGGGGTAGAGAGTGACCAGAGTTCTGTGTCAGTAAATGGGGACTGACAGTAGCTTCAGCACCGTAAGGGTGGGGCGGGCTCGGAACCGCATGCAGAGTAGAAACGCAGGGCTTGCATTGGAAAGGATGGAGGCGGGAGGAGATGGGTGAGCAGGAGGAGGAGACGTGACCGGAGAGGGGGACAGTGGACGACGTCGTGGCTCAGATGACCTGAATTCATCTTGGTGAGGTGGGGGGCGGGTGTGGTCTGGGGGCTCGAAGGCCGTGAAGGTGGAGCAGCCACTCAGAGCAGGTCATCTCAGCTGGGCATCTCAGTGTCTCCCTGAGGCTTGGCGAGGCCCCTGCTGGCCGGTCCCGCGTTTGTTTGAAAAATCTGATGCTGGAAGCTACTCCTGATTATTTATGGCTATGTTTGATGTCCCACTAGGGGTAGATCAGAAACAAATTGGAGAACTGAAGGAAGAAGAAAAACTTTGGGAACAACAAGCAAAAGAACGAAGGCAGGAAGAAGAGAGGACGCAGAGCGAGCGACAGGAGGCTTTGGAAAGGGAGCGGCGGGAGCTGGAGAGACTGGATCAGGAAAGGGTAATGCCGAGCCCAGTGAGTTCTCTGTCCTAGCTTCTCCTGCCGCACCCGCAGCAGGTGCCTTGCTCTCCGGGAAGTGAGTCCTTTGTGGGTCCCGAAGTCCTGGGAGTGGCGGGGAGCTGACAAGCCTTGGCTGAGGAGCCCTGAGCGTGGCTGTGGGTCACGCGGACCTCGTGTTTCCTGGCTCGGGTAGCTTGGCAAGCCCGTTTGCGTGCATACTCATCTGGTCCTGAAAATGAGCTAGTAAACGAGGAGGACTTCTCACTGTAAGTGAGGTTGGAAGAAGAGACCCCATCTCTATCCCCTAACCCCTGCCCAAGACCAGCTAGCTGGGACTAGAGGAACCCAGGGCACGTGGCTCCCGGGGTCGCCTGCCCTCCTCTGTCCTCTGGTGCTCTGTTGGCCGTCTGCGTCCTGAGTCGGGTCCAGACGGATTACTCTGGCCACATCACACGCCGGCTGAGTCCTATGTATATTAATCTTCCATCCGGATGGTCCTTGGACTTCTGGTTAACTGGGTCTAAAGCACAGGACACTTGATGCAAATTAATCCCTCCCTTCATTGAGATGACATGTTTGTGCCCCTTTGATGGTAGCAATGACGTCAATTTTTAAAAAAGTAATGAGTTGTACATTTAGGTTGTACTTAAAGGATCAGGAATTAAGTTACTGTGCATTTTAGACGTTTAAAACATGGAATTGTGTATTTCTTATTTTGGTACCCATCTATTTCAGAGGATAATTGAAGAATCATTGAAGATGGAAATGGAAAAAGAAATTGAAATGAGTATTCAAGAAATGAAAGAGAAATCTAAGTCTGGTGGTGGTGGAAGTCCTTTAGAGAAGTACATGAAAATCCTCCAGCAGGATCAAGGCCAGGACGCGGCAGATAAGGTGCCAGTGCCGTGGGCCGGCGTCTGGGGTGGGGCTGCCAAGGGCTTCTGTGCTTTATTTGACAACCTTGGAGTAAGAATATGCCTTCTCCATTGCAGACAAAAAGGTAAAAACCATAGCAACTCCAAAGGTCAGAGGGAGCTTCAAGCTTTTTAAATATCTTACACTCCTGACAAAATGTCCTCACTTTTGCTTCGGTAAAAAATTGAAGAGATTTTGTCAAAGTTGATAAAAGTTGGAGTGTCTCTTATTTTAAGAACAAGAAATAAGTATAATTGAAAGCCCTGTGAATGAATAACAAATTCATTAGTACTATTTGAGACACTAATATTTTATATAAGTCTGCAGTACCATAGGTATTGAGAATACATTCCAGGTAGTGAATTTTGATGTTTTTTCTAAACATCATGTTTAAAAGTCACTGCTTTTTTAGACTTTTAAATTACATGCATATTTCAAAAATACAGAATTAATACGTATCTAATTACAGAATTCTTCTTTTCCCCGCTTTGTGTCAGAGTTCAAAAAAGCTGGTCAGAGAGGACTCCCAAGTGGACACGCTGCCACCTAGTGACAAAGATGAAAGGTACGGTGTCCCCAGCGTTGTGTTCTTACACAAACCACGATCATACCGCTGCTTTTCCTAGCCGGGGAGACGTTCAGATACTTGAGTCTGCCTGTAAGAAACAGAATCAGTCAAAATGACTGCCTTCCAAAAAAAAAAACTCTGCATTTTTTTAGCTTGTGAAATTGCTACCCATAAAAAGAGGAAGCAAGGCCAGAAACCCCACAGGGAAGGAAAAACGTAAAGATCCCTGAATAAGTTTGACAAGCAGTTAACAAATGTTTAAATTTTGTCTTTCCCTCATTTAGTTTCACAGGTTTTTCTCAGGAGGAACCAGATGACTTCTGGTAACCATGTTTGCTACCCAGCTTCGTACACAGATAAAGTAACTAAAGGCCTGTGAGTTCTCTGTAATAAGACAAAATTCTCAATAAAAATTCACTTGCAATCCAGTGTGATTTTTTTTCCATAACTCTAGTTGGTGCTATGGTGTATAAGTGAAAAATAATCTAGTCACGTGACACCTGTACAGAGTTCTCATTCTTAGGCCTTCCATTACGCTAGAAAGAGCTGCTATTTTTTTTTCCCCATTTTTGTCTTAGGTTATATTTACTTGAAAACTTATGAGTCAAGCTCTAGGCCTGCAGTTTTGGAATTTTCAGCAGCATTCCTTCCTCTGCATGGTTGGGCGACCACCGGTCAAACAAGAGGCCGTCTTCCCCAGCGCTCTCCTGATAGTCCCTGAAAATCAAGACATAGGTTTTTCTATCTTAGGTTCTAGAAATAGTATGATGCCACCACTGGTCTTTACTTTTGACGTCTTTTTCTTGAAAATCAATACAAACCTTTCCTAGATGGTGATGAAAAAAAAGGTAATATTTATTGAGTGCTTGCTCTGTGCCAGGTAAAATTTAATTTGTACACTCAGTCCAGTGTCTTGAATGTGGGAGCATCTTGGAAAAGGTCTGTAATCACCCTGCCAGTGTGGTCATCAAAAAGCACACAGAACTGCTCTGAGGGTTGTGTATATACACCACATCTTCTTTATTCATTGCTTTGATGGACACTGAGGCTGTCTCTGTGTCTTGGCTATTGTTGAATAATGTTGGCAGTGAACATAGCGGTGCAGACCTCTCTTCTAGATCATGTTTTCACTTATTTTTTTGTATATATATTTTTATTGAAGTACAGTCAGTTTACAATGTTGTGTCAGTTTCTGGTGTACAGCATAACGCTGCAGTCATACATGAATGTACATATATGCGTTTTCATACTCTCTTTCACCATAGGTTACCACAAGATACTGAATATAGTTCCCTGTGCTATACAGTATGAACTTATTTATCTATTTATATATATATATATTATTTAGTATCTACAAATCTGGAATTCCCAATTTATCCCTTCCCATCCCCTTCCCCCACTGGTAACCATAAGTTTGTTTTCTATGTCTTGTGGGTCAGTTTCTGTTTTGTAAATAAGTTTGTCCTTTTCTTTCTCTTTCTGGCTAACTTCACTTAGAATGATGATCTCTAGGTCCATCTATGTTGCTGCAAATGGCGTTATTTTATTTTTTATGTTTGAGTAGTATTCCATTATATAAATATACCACAGCTTTATCCAGTCATCTGTCGATGGACATTTAGGTTGTTTCCATGTCTTGGCTATTGTAAATGGTGCTGCTGTGAACATTGGGGTGCAGGTGTCTCTTTAAATTAAGGTTCCCTCTGGATATATGCCCAGGAGTGGGATTGCTCGATCATAGGGTAAGTCTATTTTTAGTGTTTTAAGGAATCCCCATACTGTTTTCCATAATGGCTGCACCAAACTATGTTCCCACCAGCAGTGTAGGAGGGTTCCCTTTTCTCCACACCCTGTCCAGCATTTATCGTTCATGGACTTTTGAATGATGGCCATTCTGACTGACGTGAGGTGATACCTCATTGTACTTTTGATTTGCAATTCTCTGATAATTAGCAGTATTGAGCATTTTTTCACGTACCTATTGGCCAATTGTATGTCTTCACTGGAAAATTGCCCGTTTAGGTCTTCTGCCCATTTTTGGATTGTGTTGTTTGGTTTTTTGTTATCAAGTTGTACAGGCTGTTTATATATTCTGAAAATTAATCCCTTGTCAGTCACATCATTTGCAAATATTTTCTCCCATTCTGTAGATTAACTTTTCATTTTGTTGATTATTTCCTTTCCTGTGCAGAAGCATTTTAATTTGATTTACTTGGGGATTTTTTGTTTATTTTTAAATTTAGCTTGCTTATTTTTGCTATTGGTGTCAAAAAAAATTATTGTCAAGACCAATATCAAGGAATTTACTCCCTGTTTTATTCTGTGCATTTTATGGTTTTAGGTGTTATGTTCAAGGGTTTAATCTATTTTGAGTTGATTTTTGTGTATGGTGTAAGATAGGGGTCAAGTTTCATTCTTTAGCATGTGCCTGTCCAATTTTCCCAACACCACTTAATTGACGAGACTATTCTTTCCCCATTGTATGTTCTTGGCTCCTTTGTTGGAAATTGACCATGTAGGCATGGGTTTATTTCTGGACTCTCCATTCTGTTAACATTGATCTGTGTGTCTGTGTTCATGCCACTACCATACTATTTTGATTACTGTAGCTTTGTAATACAGCTTAAAGTCAGAAAGTATCAAACTTCCAACTATGGTTTTTCTTTTCTTTTTTTTTTTTTAAATTGAAATATAGTCAGTTTATAATGTTTTGTCAATTTCTGGTGTACAGCATAGTAGTTCAGTCATAGATATATACATGTATTCATTCAACTGTGTTTTTTCTTAAAATCACTTTAGCTACATGGGGTTTTATTTATTTGACTTTCTGGTTCCATACAGATTTTAGGATTATTTTTTATACTTTTGTGAAAAATGCCTTTTGAATTTTGATGGAGATTGCATTGAATCTGTAGATTGCTTTGGAAAGAATTGACATTTTAACAGTATTCTTCCAATCTATGAGCATGGAATATCTTTACATTTATGTGTGTCTTCAATTTCTTTCATTGTTGTCTTTCAGTTTTCAGTGTACAGATCTTTCATCTCCCTGGTTAAATTTATTTCTAAGTATTCTTTTTGATGCAATCTAAGCAGTATATTTTAATTTTTCTTTCTGATAGTTCATCATTAATGTTGATTGCTTAAGTGCTCTGGCTAAGTCTTCAAGTACTAAGTTGAATATAAGTGGCAAGAGTACACAGCCTTGTCCTATTCCTGATCTTAGAGGAAAAGCTTTCAGCTTCTCACTGTTGAGTATGATGTTAGCTGTGGGCTTGTCATATGTGGCCTTTCTTGTGTTGAAGCACATTCCTTCTATACCCAGTTTGTTGAGAGTTTTTATCATGAAAGGATCTTGAATGGTGTCAAATGCTTATTCATCTAATGTGGCAATTATGTTATTTTTATCCTTCATTTTGTGAATGTGGTATCTCACATTGATTTGCCAGTGTTTTTTTTTTTAAATGGAAGTATAGTCAGTTACAGTGTCAGTGTCTGGTGTACAGCACAATGCCCCAGTCGTGCATATACATACATATATTTGTTTTCATATTCTTTTTCATTAAAGGTTATTACAAGATATTGAACATAGTTCCCTATGCTATAGAAAAACTTTAAAAAAATATTTTTATAGTGGCTAACATTTGTAAATCTCAAACTCTCAACTTTAACCTTTCCCACCCCCTTTCCCTTGTAACCATAAGATTGTTTACTATGTCTGTGAATCTGTTTCTGTTTTGTAGATGAGCTCATAGTGTTCTTTTTTTTAAGATTCCACATATGAGTGATATCGTATGTTTTTTTTTCTCTTTCTGGCTTACTTCACTTAGAATGACATTTTTCAGGTACATCCATGTTGCTGCAAATGGCATTTTATTCTTTTCTATGGCTGAGTAGTATTCCATTGTATAAATATACCACAACTTCTTTATCCAGTCATCTGTCAGTGGACATTTAGGTTGCTTCCATGTCTTGGCTATTGTATATAGTGCTGCTATGAACAGTGGGGTGCATGTATCTATCTAATTAGAGTTCTCTCCAGATATATGCCCAGAATTGGGATTGCTGGATCATACGGTAAGTCTGTTTTTAGTTTTTTGAGGAATCTCCATACAGTTTTCAATAACGGCTGCACCAAACTACATTCCCACCAGCATTGTAGGAGGGTTCCCTTTTTTCCACAGCCTCTCCAGCATTTATTGTTCATGAACTTTTGAATGATGGCCGTTCTGACTGGTGTGAGGTGATACCTCATTGTAGTTTTCATTTGCATTTCTCTAATAATTAGCGGTATTGAACATTTTTTCATGTGCCTATTAGCCATTTGTATGTCTTCTTTGGAGAATTGCCTGTTTAGGTCTTCTGCCCATTTTTGGATTGGGTTGTTTGTTTTTATGTTAAGTTGTGTGAACTGTTTATATATTCTGGAAATTGATCCCTTGTCCGTCACATCATTTGCAAATGTTTTCTCCGATTCCGTAGATGGTTGTTTTATTTTACTTATGGTTTCCTTTGCTGTTGATTTGCCAATGTTGAACCATACCTGCATCCCTGGACAAAATCTCATTTGATCATGATGTGTGATCTTTTTAAGGTACTGTTAAAATCTGTTTGCTAATGTCTTGTTGAGGGTTTTTGCATCTCTGTTCATCAAGCTTATTGGCCTGTAATTTTCTTACAGTGTCCTTCTCTAATTTGTGTATTGGGTTGATGCTAGCCTTGTAAGATGAGTTTGGAAGTATTCCCTCCTCTTCTTACAGTGTCCTTCTCTAATTTGTGTATTGGGTTGATGCTAGCCTTGTAAGATGAGTTTGGAAGTATTCCCTCCTCTTCTCTCTTTTTTAGAGGATGTTGAGAAGAACTGGAGTTAACCGTTTAAATATTTAATAGAATTCACCAGTGAAGCCACTTGGTCTTTTTTTGTTGGGAAATTTTTCATTACTGATTCAATCTCCTTACTAGTAATTTGTACCTCCAAATGTTCTATTTCTTCATGATTCAGTTTTGGAAGGTTGTATGTTTCTAGGAGTGTATCCATTTCTGCTAAGTTGTCTAGTATTTGGCATGTAATTCTTCACTAAAGCCTCGTGATCCTGTGTATTTGTGTGATATCAGCTGTGATGTCTCTTTTTTTCATTTCTACTTTTGAGTACTCTTTTTTCCTTGGTTAATCTAGCTAAAGTCTTGTCAGTTTTGTTTCTGATTTTAAAAAACCAGCTTAGTTTCATTGGTCTTTTCTATTGTCTTTTTTAGACTCAACTTTATTTCTTTACACTGTGATCTTTATTTTCTTCCCATTGCTAACTTTGGGCTTAGTTATTTCTCTAGTTCCTTGAGGTGTAAACTTAGGTTGTGTATTTAAGATCTTTCTAGTTTCTTATTGTAGGCAGTTATTGCTCTAAACTGCGCTATTAGAATTGTTTTTGCTGCATCCCATAAGTTTTGGTATGTTGTTTCCATGTTCATTTGACTCAAGATGTTTATTGATTTATCTTGCTTTCCTCTTTGACCCACTTGTTCAGGAGCATATTGTTTAATCTTCATATATTTGTGAAATTTCCAGTTTTCTTCCTGTAATTCATTTTTAGTTTCATACCATTGTAGTTGGAAAAGACGCTTGATACAAATTCAGTCTTAAATTTAAGACTTGTTTTGTGGTGTAACAAATGATGTATCCTGGAGAATGTTCCATGTGTGCTTGAGAAGACTGTGTATTCTCCTGTTGGATGGAATGTTCCATAAATGTCTATTAAGTCCATCTGATTCCAAAGAGTTGAAGTCCAATATTTCCTTAGTGATTTTAATGTCTGTATTATCTGTCCACTGTTGAAAGTGGGGTATTAAAGCCCCCTATTGTTCTTGTATTGCCATCTCCCTTCAGATTTGTTAATATTTACTTTATATTCTTTGGTGTTCTTATGTTGAGTGTGTAAATATTTACAAATGTTATATCCTTTTGGTGAGCTGACCTCTTTAGAATTACATAATGGCCTTCTTTGTCTGTTGTTAACCGCCTTTGACTTAAAGTCTACTTTGTCTGATAGAGGTATAGCTACCTCTGCTTTCTTCTGGCTTCTATTTGCATGGAATTTTTTTCCCCTCCCCTTACTTTCAGTCTGGTGTGTCCCTTAAGCTAGAGTGAGCCTCTTGTGGGCAGCATATTTATGGGTCTTGTTTTTATCCTTTGAGCCATTTTATATCTTTTGATCTGAGCGTTGAGTCCATTTACACTAAAAGTTCCTGTGGATAGCTATGGACTTCTTGCCATTTTATTGTTTTCTGGCTGTTTTGTAGTTCCTTTGTTGTTTCCTCTCCTGCTCTCTTGCTTTGTGATTCGATTATCTTCTTCAGTGTTATGCTTAGATTTATCTATCTTTTGTGTATCTACTATAGTTTTTCACTTTGTGGTTACCTTGGGAATTACATAAAATATATTTATAACAGTATTTTACGCTGATAACAACTTAACGTTGAACATATACAAAAGCTCTGTGTTCACATATTTTCCCCACATTTTGTTTCTGATGTAACAATTTATATCTTTTTACGTCATGTATCCATTAATGAATTATTACATAGTTATTTTTAATCCTTTTGTCTTTTAACCTTTATGGTAGACTTACAAGTGATTTACTCACCACTATTACAACATTAGAGTTATGTTTTTTAATAGACTTTATTCTTTTAGAGCAGTTTCAGGGTCACAACAGAGTTGAGCAGAAAATACAGAGTTCCCACATAGCCCTCCCCACCCACACATATATACTCCCCTACCCTCACCATCCCTTATCAGTGTGGCCTATTTGGTACAATCGATGAACCCACATGGACACATTATTATCAACCAAAGTCCATAGTTTACATTAGGGCTCACTCTCAATGTTGTTCGTTCTGTGGGCTTTGACAAATGCATAATGGCATGTAGCCACCACGGTAGTATCATACAGAATAATTTCATTCCCCTAAAAATCCCTTGTGCTCCGTCTATTCATTCCTCCCTCCCTCCCTCTCCCCAAACCCCTGGAAACCATGATATTTTTATTATTTCTGTAGCTGTGCCTTTTCCAGAATATCGTTTGGTTGGAATCATACAGTTTGTAATCTTTTCAGACTGGCTTCTTTTATTTAGTATTACGTCTTCTAAGTTTCTTCCATGTCTTTGATGGCTTGATAGATTTTTTTTTTTTCACTGCACATATATTTTTTAACTTACATATATGTACTGTTCATTGTTTCTAAAAACATTTAGACCTTTAGCTTTTTAAACTTACATAGTTGTCAAAGGAATAAAGCCAAGTACAAAATAAGAATTAACTCAAAAAGATACATAAACCCAGCTATTAACAGCAGCATCACTTATAATTGCCAGGATATGGGAGCATCCTAAGTGCACATCAATAGTTGAATAGACAATGGAGATGCAGTGTATGTATGTGTGTGTGTGTGTGTGTGTGTGTGTGTGTGTGTAATGGAATACAACTCACCCATAAAAAGGAAGGCTATTTTGCCATTTGCGGCCCTACATTCACTTTTTTTTTTTTCAACTTCAAAAACTGGAATTTTATAACCGGCAGAGACATTTCCATTACATCAAAAAGAACAAAATACCTAGAAATAAACTTAACCAAGGAGGTTACCTATACTCTGAAAACCAAAATGACACAAAGAAATGGAAAGCTTTCTTGTGCTCTTGGATTGGAAGAATCAACACCTATCAAAATGGCCACACTGCCCAAAGCAATCCACAGATCCAGTGCAACCCCCATCAAAATACTTGCGACATTCCTCACACAGCTAGAACAAAGAATTCCAAAATTTATAAGGAACCACAAAAGACCCCCAACAGCCAAAGCAATCTTTTGTAGGTCTCTCTCTCTCTCTCTCTCTTTTTTTTCTCTTTCTTCTTTTTGTTCTCTTTTCTTACGGATTGATGACTAGAGAAGGTCCTTTAACATTTGTTGTAGAGCTGGTTTGGTGGTGCTGAAATCTTTTAGCTTTTGTTTATCTGTGAAGCTTTTGATTTCTCCATCAAGTCTGAACGAGAGCCTTGCTGGATAGAGTGTTCTTGGTTGTAAGTTACCCCCTTGCATCACTTTAAATATATCCATGCCACTCCCTTCTGGCCTGTAGAGTTTGTGCTGAAAACTCAGCTGATAACCTTATGGGAGTTCCCCTGTATGTTATTCGTTGCTTTTCTCTAGCTAGTTTTAATGTTTTCTCCTTATCCTTAATTTTTGTCATTGTGATGACTATGTGCCTTGGTGTGTTCCTCTTTGGGTTGATTCTGTGTGATACTCTCTGCGCTTCCAGGACTTGGGTGACTGTTTCCTTTCCCAAGTTGGAGAAGTTTCTGGTTATTATCTCTCCCAAAATTTTCTCAGGTCCTTTCTCTCTTCTCTTTCTGGGACCCCTATCATGCGAATATTAGAGCACTAACATTAGAGTATTTTTAACTGTATATTGACCTTTACCAGTGAGTGTTATTCTTTGATATGTTGTCCTGTTATCAATTAGCATCCTTTCATCCTTCACTTGTGAAGGACAGCTTTGGCAGGTACAGAATCCTTGGTTGGCAGTGTTTCAGGAGTTTGAGTATGTCATGCCACTCTTTTGGCCTGCACGGCTTCCTCTGATAGTCTTATGGGGGTTCCCTTGTACAAGTTTTTCTCTTGGTGTTTTTCAGATTCTTTCCTTGTCTTTAGCTTTTGACAATTAAAAATTAATGTGTCTCAGTGTGTCTCTTTGGATTCATGTTTTCTGAAATTCTCTGGACTTCCTGGATCTGGATGTTTCTTTCCCTGTGTGAGGGAAATTTTCAGCCATTATTTCTTTCAATAAACTTTCTGACCCTTTTCTTGTCTCCTTCATAGACCTTTATAATGTATATACTGGTTCACTTGATGATGACCTCAGTCCCTTAAATTGTCTTTGCTGTTTTTCTTTTTGCTCCTCTGGATAAATGTCATTGACCTGTATTCAAGTTTGCTTGGCCTCTCACTAAATCTAGTATGCTGTTGAACCCCTCCACTGAAGTTTTCATTTATTGTGTTTTACAGTTCTGTGATTTGTTTGATACTTTCAGATATTTTCTTTGTTGAGATTCTCAGTTTGTTCATGCATTGTCCTGACCTTGATGAGCATCTGTATGACTGCTCCTTTCAACTCTCAGGTAAGTCAGTTATTTCCATTTCATTAAGGTCTATTTCTAGAGTTTTTCCTTGTTTGTTTGTGTGGAACGTAATGCATTGTTTCTTCATTTCCCTGCCTCCGTGTTGGTTTCTGTGTATTAGATAATACAGCCACCCGTGCCAGTGCTGACAGAGTGGTCTCATGCAGGAGATGAACTTTGTCAGTCAGCCCGGTCCAAGCTTCTGGTTGCTTAAACCTTTGGGATTGTCCAGGCTGCCTGGTTTGTTCTGGGTGCTTCTCAGTAGTTGAGGGTATGTGAAGACTGGTCAGCGTCCCAATGGGGAGGATGACAGTCAGCACCTAGGTGCAGGTTGACTGGAAGCTGAACCCTCAGATGGCAGCCGGGAAAGGTGTAGTTGGGCCCCCTTCCTGGGATAGACTGGGAGATCGGGGTTTTCCCTGCTCCCTCTGCTCTTGGCCTGGGTGTACAGCTGCAGGGGGTCCTCCTGTGCCTGTTAAGAACTGCTTTTGGCTGCAGTCCTGTAGGACTTGTGAATGCAAGCCCGCTGGGCCATCAGAGCCAGCCTGGGGACCTGCCCTTTGGGTGGCAGCTGCCGCAGCTGGAGCACAGATGTGTGTACAAGCTCCTTCCTGGGAGATGCTGGTGATCTGGAGCGGGCTCTAGGGAGCAGGCAGTGGATTCCTTGGTCTCTGGGGAGGAAGGCAGGCAGCCCCTAGATGTGTGCTACATCAGAAGCCTGACTTAGGCAGCAGCATTTATGTACACAAGTGGACCCTTTCCTGGGAAAAGACTAGGAGCTGGTGGGTCCTTTAGAGCTGGGGAGGAACTGTTACAGTCCTGGGGGTTTCTCAGACACAAGTCATGTTGGCTTTGAGCTAGGTGTTTGGAGGATCCATTCCTCAGGTGGAAGTCTTAAAAGTTGGGGTGCTAGATGTGGGGTCCAAACCCTTTGCACTTCGGGGGGAACTGTGGAGTTGGGAGCGCCCACCTGGCCGGATGGGCTGTGCTGCAGGTGGGGTTTATGGTGAGAGCGTGTCTCGGCCTTTCCTGCCTGTTTCGGGGGGCGGGGTTCATGTTTGCTGGCTATGGAAGAGTAGCTCACCTAGCGTTTTGACTGTTTTCAGAAAAATACGCTCCCTGTGCGGTGGTGTATTCAGTGTGTCCATGGGAGGAGGGGGAGTTCGGGGGCCCCCTACGTCCCCGTCATCGCCCTAATCCCTCAGATAACGTCTTACCGCTTTCTAGTACTGCTGAGTTTCCCCCTCGCCCTGTGCTCTCACAGCCCTTGTCTGAATAAGATGCTGTGTGCTTCAGGTTCTCTAGCTTGCGGTTTGGTTCTTCATTGTCTTTTTTTTTGTGAGTCAACTTAAATTCTAAGCAGTTTTTTGGATATTCCATATCAGGGTAGAGTCTGTTTCAAGAGAAGTCCGGTCTTCTTTTGTGTAGCACTCCAGGGGCCACGTCACCTGGACCGCCTGGGAACACAGGCTGCGAGTGCGGGGCTCCCCCGGGCTCGCCGCTCCTGCGTCCGCAGGCCCCCCGACCGCGGCGGCTGCCGCCGTCTTCCCCAGGCAGGTGCAGTCACGGTTCAGTGTCAAAACGGGAGGGTTGAGGAGCAGTTCAGAAAAACAATCTTTTTTGCCAAACCTGACTTACCTCTATGTGTATTTTTCTTTCCTCAAAACTTGATGTAGTTTGATTCATCCTAATACTCATTTTGAAAAAAGTTACCCAAAGTCTAATTTTTCACAAACACCCAGGGACAAATTAGCCCTGCATTAGCTAGCAAAAGAGGCCACCATTTAGGAAAAGACACTAATAACACGGTGGATTGACTCTTTTTAAAATCTTGTAATACAGACAGACCTTGTTTCATTGTGTTTCGCTTGACTGCACATCACAGATACTATGTTTTTAATAAATAAGCAGGTTTGTGGCAACCTTACATCAAGCAAGTCTGTTGGCGCCATTTTCCCAATAGCATTTGCTCACTTGGTTTCTCTGAATCTCATTTTGGTAATTTTCACAATATTTCAAATCCTCCACTAGCAAAAAGCTGATGACGCACTGAAGACGAAGATGATGGTTAACATTTTCAGCAATGAAGTATCTTTTAATCAAGGTATGTACAACTTTTTTTAGACATACTGTTGCACACTTGAATAGATTATGATTGAAACATAACTTTTATATGCACTGGGAAACCAAAACCATTCATGTGACTCTTGATTGTAATATTCACCGTATTGCAGCTGTCTGGAATGGAACCCGCCGTATCTCTGGGGTTTGCCTGGATTATGAGTCTAAGAGCACTAAAAAGCCGTAAAAGGATCTGTTCCGAAAGTTTTAGTGTGGAGTCTTTGGTCCGCACTTTTTAATGGACTTAAAGTATTGTTTGCTGGTTTTAAAATGAATAGGTCCTGCCCCTGTACTTTTGACTTCTATTTCATTTCTTTAAAATCATTTCACAACATATAACGAGAGAAGTGCAAAAATCTCTGCCTCACCCTCTAGAGGTTCCAGTATTTTGTGGCAGGATCACTGTCAATAACTAACATAGTGTATGTGATCTTAGGTACGTTAAGAAGTAACAGCCCCAAAACATGATGTAAACAGAAGGTATTAAGTAGTGTGGCAGTCGGCATACGAGCTGGGTCCTGACAGTTCTGCTGAGCGTGAACGAAGGGTCACAACCAGAAATGTCCCTGTGTCAATAGTGACAAAAGGTGGTGCTTCCTAAGGGCAGGTGTAGAAAATCCAAATGTCTACTCATGTGGACAGATCAGTAGTTTGAGTATAAAATGCGATCCCGTGTAACACATCGAGCTCTGCTGCCTTGCTGCGTAACTCCGATCTACAGCCTGGGTTTGTAAAACAGCCAATGGAACATGAACAATGAAGGTTCTTCATTGTTTCCAAAATTTTTCTCAGAATGCTCTTGCTTAGAAAACCATGGAGCACTTACTTATAAAGTTGATTTCCATACAAATGGGAGTCTTTATGCATGCTGTTTAAAAATGACACCATACTGAGGACAGAGAAAGAGAGTATTTATGTATGGTAAAAAGGCAAGTGAATGAAGCTGTAATTTTATTTCATTTCTCTTAATACATCCACAACAATTTCCACCTAAATAGATCTTTAAAATAAGCATACACAAGTATTGACTATTATCTACAAATATTTATTGTAACACTTGAATAGAACTACAGGAAGCCCTTGGCACTGATAGAAAATATTGATTCACTGTTAGGTTACAAAAATTTGTACATAGCAAAATTTAATGCTCTTTACATAAAAAATATTAGACTACTTAAACAAAACTTTCAAAAAGTCCTGGTAAGAGCTACCAGAATTAGAAAAGTAAAGTTAGGCTTTAGACACTGCCTCTTCTAGAACACTGGACTCTAACAGCACCTCCACTGCTGGAAAAAAGATTTAAGTCTGTCATGCAACAGGGAAACAAAACACCAAGCTAGTCTGGAACAACTGTTCTACACAGGAGAGAGCTGCTCCCAATTAAAACACAAAAGTTGTCAAGATCCAAATAGGCATTTTTAGGCATTAACAACAACGAAAAGAATCCAAGTTGAATATTATACTTGATGTTCAATTTCAATAGCATCTGATAAAGGTATGCTTCCTTTCATTGTAACACACTTCTGCACATGTATATGTTTTAAAATCCAGGAAACAGCCAAACCACAAGTTAATTCTTAACATGAATATACATAGTTACCCCTATAGTATGCAGCCCCTTATAAAAAGCACTGATGCACCCAACGGTTATATGGATCATTTCATAAAGAACAACACAAAGTTTACCACCACTAACACCCGACGCCTACAGTCACTTCATGTTCTGCAACACAATGAATTGAGAAGGCAAGTCTTCTTTGAAGATGGCTTAAACTCAAGCAGGTTTGTTTGTTTGTTTTTTGTTTTGTTTTGTTTTTTTGCTGAACACTGAACTTTATCATTTCCGGAAAGTAAGATTTAGATAAGAAAAACTGAAGTAAATACCAACCCTCATGTAAATTACTTAGGTATTCAAGTCTATAAAAGTAGAAGGTCTGTGGCCTGTTTGTAATTAGGTTTTCGATAGTTGGTACAAAAGTGTAAACTCAGTATTCAGACCACGTAAAAATGGTTTAGAGTGGCGGTCATTTTAATAAGGTAACACTTTTTAATTAAGAAAAACATTTGTGGAACAAAATTCTATGAAGGATTTGGGGTCTCTTATTTATAACGTAAGTTCTTAGAAAGTTAAAGCAAATAGTCATTAAGGCAGAGCTGACATTTCTGAAGAAGAATGATGCCAACTGGTCACTGTACTCAAATGAAATCAAGTTTACGAAATTGATTCTGGAAAGACTTGTCAGTCGGCATCCAGCTTCGTCCACGGTAGGTGTGGCAGAATTATTAGAGTAGACTCGTTATAGAATTCTTGGGAAGAATAGTTTTGATTGGACCAGGAAATTATATGTCCTGCACTTGGGAGAAAATCAGCTAATTTTTTTTTTTTTTAAAAAGGTCAATTGTAAGAATTGCATTATCTTGGTGACAGTTTAATAAATGTCAGCGGTCAGAAGTGGAACTTCACATCAATTCCATTTTATTCCCTGTTTAGGTATATTTATTTGAGGAGTGATGGCATACCTGAATTTATGGGCGCATCACAGCCCCGATCAAGGAGTATGCCTCACTCCCCTTGTCCATCTTAGTCAGATTGCTCTAGTAAAGAATGTGAACATGCCACAAATTTCAGAAGGATAAACCATCGTTTTGGCAAAGTGTTGCCTTTTAAAATGGCCAACGGAAGACCTCCGCTATCTGTTCCAAAGCAAAAGATTTACCTACTGGAAGATTTTCCTAGAAATACATCCCAGCAGCTTGAGCTAGACAGTGACGTGTTTGGACTTGCACATGAGTTTGTTTGGTGGGGTACACATCTGTACTGCAGACCAGCTGTCTGATGATTTGTCAGAGCTGTGAATTCGTCGGCTGAGACCCTCTGGCAAACATTTATGTGTAAGAATTGAGTTGTTCTTTTGACCGAGACTGGATATCTTGAAGTTCCTGCTCTTCCTTTGCTTTGATATCCTGGTAAGCCTGCATTTTGCTTGCATCCTTTAAGTAAGCCCAGTTAGAAGACAGTATCATGAGGAAGTGGATCTGGAAAAGAAGGGTGAGCATGATGGCTAGTGAGCACGTGAGAAGCGGGGCCGGCTGCGAGGCAGGTTAGACGCGCTGCGCTGTCGGGGGGACGGTTACTCGGGTTAATACTCACTCTGCTCGGCGGCGCCGGGCGCGGACAGCAAGCGCGGCTAGGACGCTTCGTATTAAAAGGCTGAAGGAGCGTTAGTACACAAACATAATGAACTCGGAAGAAAACGGCCAAAGTTACTGTTAAGAAAAGGCAAAACTGCAATACGAGAGGGTGCTTTCCACCATTCTGGGAGTGGCTCTCCAGACTCATGCAGAAGTTCAGAAACACGCTGTGGGGTTATTTTAAAACAAGTGTCGTGCAAAGCTCTTTCCTGTCTGTGGCTTTAAAAACCAGTTCCCCCAAAGGCCTGAAAGTGTGAACAGTGTGTACTTTGAGTAAATGATATAAAACTACGTATTTAACAGGGAAAAATGAAGTGAATGTCAAGACCAAAATTAAGAACTCTAAGCCAAGCATGCAGTGTCTGCGTTAACACAGGTTTAGCAGTGAAACTACATTTTTCATGTTATAACTGCCGTGACGTCGTTTCACAAAATGTCAGAAATCTTTCTCATGCTTTACAGTTGACGTGGCCAACACTCGTTTCCCGTCTGTTTTCCTCATCTTTCCTGTAAAATCTACGTCTCGAGGTCCTTAGAATTCATGTTTCCTTCTCCACATATTTGAGACTTTCGGATCCAGGCACAATTTCTCTCCCCATTAAAATCGTACTGAAATCTTCTCTGCAGTTTGAGAAGTGGCTACGAGGAATCAGTTAGCACTCACCCAGACACCCCGCTTTGAACTTACCAATTCTGTGCGCTCTGAAAGGAACACGGGTGTTGTGTAAAAATAAGACTATGTATAATTCCTTCTTTCCAGAGCTAAGAAATGAGTTATTTTGCTTCAAATTTTCACCTGGCTGCTTTGAGGGGCTTTTATTTGGTCTTGAGCCAGGTAATTTAAAAAAAAAAAAAGTTTTTAAATCGAATTTAGAATAGATTTCTAAAATATTTTCCAGGGTCTGACAAGACAGACTCCAGACTGCAACGGTTCCCTTCCACTTCACCTTCAGCACGTGTTTTCCTGTTCGTCCCTGGAACTGGGTATCAAGCGAGTCAAAATAACGGAACATGCAGGTACTCCAGAGTTTACACACTTCCCCTAGAGATGCTGCGCAAAGCTTAGGAAAATGATTTTTCAGTGGATGCTCACCCAGGTCAGTAAATAACTGACTCCCTGTGGAAATAGCCAGATCTCGTTATGCTGTAGTTCACGTACGGTAAGTCATTTTATTAAATCAACCGCGCGAAATGAGTTGACTAGAGCGATTTACAAATTACTGGAACAAAACTGCAGAAACCTAGACTCTGCTTTAGTCTGGGTGTCAGTGAGATTTCACGCTACTGAGTAGAGCTCTCTAAAGCTCCTATTGGCCTTAGGCAACTTAGAACTTAGTGCAGCAATCTTCCCGACTCTTAAACTTCAAAACCGCATAGTTATATGTAGTGGCCATCATGTAGATCAGCTGGTGGGAGAGAACAGAACAGGACAGTAAGATACAGGCAGTGAGGGCCGGCGCCCTGGCGCTCCTCGCCTCGGGCGGGGCTGGGCGCCGGCTCAGAGCCTAAGGTGGCTCTTTTGTCACATTTCCGCTCACAGGAGGAGCCTTCCCTTCCGGGCCAGCGCGCACACACGCTGCTGGGCGTGTCCCATACACTCTAAGTGCTCTGCGGTCCTCTCAATGCGTTTATGGAAAAGACTGGATGTGTTTAAAGAGTGATGAGAGAGAGCTGGCTCGGCAGTAGGAGAAAGATGAGGTGGAGAGCCCTCTCATCTTCCCCAGCCGCCCGCTCAGCAGCCAGGCCCAGAGAGTGGGTCACCACCAAGCCGTGACCGCTGCTGCTTTCCCGGCTGGGATGGGACGGGGTGATGTCACGGCTGGAAAAGATGGGAAGGGTCTTCTCCGTGCACGTGAGCTTTCCCCTCGCTCTAGCCATCTCAGCTTTCTGGAAGCCCCAAGGCCAGCCCTCCCCCGTTAAACACACACACACACACACACACACACACACGCCTGTGTGGTTGCGGAGTTGGCATCTGTGTCTGCTACAGTCGCTCTGTCACTCCCACGTCTGTGCTGGGGCTCAGGCTCAGCCATGGCCACGGCCGTTTAGACAGGCAGAGTGTGGGGAAACAGGTGAGTCTCCAGGGTGACACCCTACCGCCTTCCTGCAGCTCTCAGGTTGGAAACAAGTGTCCTTTTTGCAATCTACTTAGTGCCCTGGTTTCTGCATTTCTGTGATTTTGCCCTTTAAATGTTCCTTCCTCATGTGCTGAAGGGCAGCCTAGCGTCCCGAGGGCAAGAAGGCTGCGCGGGCTCTGACGTGTGGCATTGGAGGCGTACTGCTGGTGGCCGGGAGCCCACTACATACACACTAAAGCTGTCTTTAAGCAGGAACAAATTGATCCCTATGGAGCCTTGTTCTGACCAAAAGATACAGTGATGCTGAGGCTGGCAGGAACCGAGCTGTGGTCCCCTGGGAGCAAGGGCTGGGTGCTCGCCTGTTCAGGGTTCAAGGAGACCCTCCAGCACACAGCTGCTGGGCCCACTAAGGTCCACTGACATGGATGGAGGCCTATATGCGTGTTTCCCGTTGGAAATTAGGATTTGTTGGCAAAGGAATGAGTCATGTCTCACAGGAGCATTTCTCCACGACTGAAGCCATGAAAGGAAGGGCTCAGCGGGCAGCCATGCACCATGCCCATCCTGTTAACGTGTGTCCTGGGGTTGGTACCCTCTCTTCCTTCCACAGCATCCCAATGTCATCACCTACAATTGATGGCAAAGACTCCCCCACCCTGGTGCTTCCTGCAACCTAGACAGGCAGTAAGTTTGCACAGGGGCATTTACCCAAGGTCGAGCCCCAGGAGGGATGGCTGGAAGGGAAACCTCTTGTTAAAGGGACTGCAGGGAAGGGGGGACTACACGGGCCCGTCCCGGGGCCGCGACTCACCAGGGCAATGACGGTGGCACCAGCTCCCGCGCAGGCCACGATGAACAGGTGATAGGACATGTAGAACTAGGAAAGAACAGGGCACCGATGTCAGCGTGGTACAGGGAAGGAGAGGGTCTCCACCTTCCCCGGCCACGGCTCCCTCCGTCTCCCAGGGACTGTCCTGGAGGCGGGGTGTGAGCGCATGCGCTTCAGGCCAGGTTCGCAACCCTGGCATCACTTCCTGATGCCCGGGCTGTACCCTCTGAGCAGCTGGTGGGGAGGGCTGTTGGGGGCCTGCCTGTGCGGCCCGGTGGTGAGCCAGTCCAGATCGTGGCTAGACCTGCTCACCAGCGGGGGTGGGGGAGTGCCCTCATTATTTCTGTAACTCATTGCTTTCCAAAGCATGTTCAGATTCTCTTAGGTACATCAGTTCCCACTCATGCATTGGAGAATGTTCTTTTATAAACAGTTAGAAAGCAATGCCTGAAAAATATTCTCGGGCCGAGAGCTTTTAAAGCAAAGTGTGCTAGCGTTTACTGCTGACGAAGGATGAGCACGAGATCGCAGCACCTCACCCTGGACCCCTAACTGAAATGTGCTTTCTGTCCAAATTCCAGGGGATCTTTTCTCTGAAAAGTGGCCTGTGCTCTGTGACACAGGTCCAACTTTGCAAAACTATGTCAAGGTAAAAGAGAAGCCTTTACGTGTACTTTCCAAGATGCAGGACTGGTGCACTCTCAAATCACTGCCACAAGAGAATGCGCTCTGATTTAAAGGACCCTCACTCCAGGGGCAGGGCCATGTGACAGGGCCCTTTCCTGGGTCACCGACAGCTGCCGGGAGACCTAAGTGCCCGCTGCTCAGCCGGGGCCCCCGCGGGGTGGCTGTACCTCGTTGGTGTTGCAGATGCTCTCGAGGGCGAAGCCGCACATTCTTCCCGGGAAGGCGTTCCAAGGAATGATACCTGCGGGGTGGGTCGCGACAGAACGTGAGTCACACTGCGCCTCCCGCGGCCCTGCTCGCAGTGCGCCCCGCCACTCCGATGCCAGGTCCGAGGCAGTCGCACGCCAAGGCATTTTCCTCAGCAGTTGAGTAGCTCCCCCCTCCACCCCCCCCCCCCACAGAACAAGCTTTTTAGAATAAAAAGTCCCATTTGGACACGAGGGCAAGAGAGTAAAGTCAATTAGTAAGAGAACTGAACAACCCGATTTTATTCCCCCTACAAATTGTGCTTTGTTGAGTTGAGCTGAGACTGATGAACTGCAGTTCAGCAGCTGGAGGCTGCCTCCTGTTCTGCAGCATTGCATCCTGCTCAAGGTCAAATCCATTCCCCCGTGAATGTCACGGTCCCTGTCCTCGCTACTCCAGCTCGTTGTCAGTGATCTGCCCCCAGATCAGGTTGGAAATTAGAAGGCTGTGCTCGGAAAGTTTCATGGCAATTGGACGAGGTAATTTATGTTTCTGTTATATAATATGGATTTCTCTCTTGTCAGTTTTTGTGTTTGACAAGTAGATCAGAAATACTTCTGGATTGAAAATTCAATTGGAAACTTGAAAAATTCGAAAACCACGGCCCATGGGGTGTCTGTCAGTGTCCCCGGGCCTCCCCTCCGCAGTGACGTCGTCCACTGCGCTGCGGCTCTGTTTGCCGTAGGGGCGTGCTTAGTGTGACGCCCGGCTCAAATGCTGCTCCTCCTGGGAGGCAGGAGGCAGATTTAGAAAAAGAAATTCCTTATTCCTTCCATCTTTGCTGTGGCCCAACAGTCAGTCTTAATGCTTCAGAAGGCCGGGAAATGATGGAAGCAGTGATTTCAAACATTGAAGCTTTTTAAAAAATGATTACTGATGACTAAAAATGTGTAGGAAATATGTAAGAATAGGGAAATGATGTGCATCTTGATATTCATTTACAAACCCTTTAATAATCAACTTGAGTCTCCAATGTCAATCTATCATAAAGCACAGTGTGGTTGAGCCTGGGTCTTTATAAGAAGAGACGGGCAGTTTGAGGTGAGCTTTGTATTATGTTTTGAAGCAAGAATGAAGTAGTCCTGGCCAGAACAGCTCTGAAAGAACGGTAATTTCCTCTTAAGTTACTGAGAAGCTTTATTTACCCGTAGTTGTTTCTGCCAAGAACAGAATTTCCCACCATCCTGGCCAGAAACACTCATCAAATTACCTTCTGTCACTCAACAGGGAAGTCGAATCTGCAGTGACGGACAGGAGGGGCACCGGCCCCCTTGGTGGCTTCTCAGAATAAGCCAACCCTAGCTGCCTCTTGTGAGGACCCCCCTCATTAGAAAATGAGTTTAGGCGGGTTTCCAACAGCTGGCTTCTGCAGAGGACCTTCTGCTGACTGTAAGATACGGCTGAACTGTATGTTCTCTTTTTCTGTATTAAGCAATTGGTCATTTTTTAAAAAGGCCTGATTCGAAGAGTTGGATGTGCAAACGAATTGGTTTGTATACTGCCTCCCATATTGTGGATGGGACAAAAGCAAAGAAATTCAAGGAAAAATATGGATCTTTTCATAGTGGCTATCCAGATGTCTTTTTTTTTTAACTGAACTGCATTATAAAGCAGCTTTAAATTATATTTTCAGGTATGTAGTAAAAGAAACTATAACAATTTTGAATGACACTTTTTAGGACCTAAGAGCCTCAAGTGATGTTTTCATCCAGAAAATGGAGCGTTTTGAAGGAAAGAAAATAAACTCTTCTAACAGAGTGGAAGATGCCGACCCTGGAGCAGACGCCCATGGAGTAAGTAAGGGCTCGACCTCCGCACCCGAGGGTGACAAGTCATCCAGGGCGTTAGAGGGAAGTACCGTATTGCCGGATGTCCACGCAGATCTGCTCCACCGCGGCTGTCCCGTTGGTCTGGGGAGACTTGATGACTTCACAGGTTGACCATATGTTGTAGAACATAAACACGGGCACCGCAGAGAAACCAAACACGCCCAGCCAGGCCACTCCCAGCACATAGGTGAGGAAGACGAACTAGCAGAAAATGAGCAGGGGAAAGAATGGTTACCCACCGGGGCCGGGCGCACCCCCTAGGAGGAACGATGATGCATTTGTGGCCAATGCTGAACTTTAGGGGTGCAGTCAGAGCACAGCCCGGGCCACAGTAGGAACCAGGGAGCAGAGAAGCGTTGGCTGGCGGGTGCAGCCGGGTGGTGGCGCTCTCCAGAGCTATGGGATCGGGGATGTTACTGCCAGAAGCCACTCCACGGACTCTCTGCAGGTCCCTCTTGTAGCAAGGAGATGAG
>NC_045732.1:17227954-17319743 GCF_009834535.1 Camelus ferus
TATTTCTGTATGTTGTGCTTGCTTTTAAATCTCAGCATGAATGCTATCTGAAATCATTGCGCTTAAGGTAGATTACATTGACATCTATGTCATAGACAAATTGTCTACCCAAAAAATCAACAAAAATAAAAAAAAGATAGATTATATTGTGTTATTCAGGAGAAAATTCTTAATAAAACAGAAATCATCTGGGAGAAGAAATATAGTCTTTAGGCTGTTTTAGGACCTTAAAAAATTTTCAACCATCTATCTGTCTGTTTATCTATCTATCCATCCATCCATCTACCTACCTATCTCATCTATCAGTCCAGCTTATTTCTTTTAGCATATATACCATTATGCTTAATATAAGCAGGAATTACATGGGAATATGAGGGTTACAAAGATGAATAACTTTCTCCCCTATTCTTCATTTTCACATGACCCAGTCTTTTATCTAATAATCACCTGATCTGTTTTGGTGATGGTGGCTTGAAGGCAGTTCCTGATGTACAGGACACAAACAATAGCAGGTGATGACAACTCGAGTACCCTTTTCTAAAGTAAACACATGCCTTGGTGCCCGAGACAGCTTTATGGGTCCCTCTGGATAGTGTTGATCAGTGAAACCATAATTACTAATTAGCTGCTCTGTGCAAGGCCCTCGCCAAGTGTATTTTAAGAGATGGATGAATAACACTCCATGCAATTTCTGAAAGAGCCCAAGAATTCAGTTGGAGACAAATGGATAGTGGAGGGGACAGGCATGACACCAAGCACAGTCAGGGAAGTTTGAATGACACAGAGAAATTGTATACAGGCGCTTAGAAGCTGAGTAGGGGGTTGATAGGTACAGAGGGGCTGGCAGGGCATTCTAGTTTGAGCACATAATTGCCAAGGAAAGCGTGAGAACCAGAGTTTCCCCCGGGCCCTGTGGCTGACACCCCAATGGTTGGCACATACCACTGTGGTGACAGTCACTCTTCCTCTCCGTCAGAGGTCAGTAAAATTCTGTAGAAGACCAGAGAATCAGTATTTCTGGCTTTGTGGGCCATGCAGTCTCAGATGTAACTACTCAATTTCACTGTTTTAGTGAAAGCAGCCATAGACAATATGTAAACAAATGGGCTTGGTTGTATTCCAGTAAAACTTTATATACAAAAAAAGGTGGCAAGCCAGATCTGGCCTGTGGACTGTCATTTGCTGACCTGTTATCTATTCTACAAATCCAGGGTTTAATTGCCCCCTTTTTTTCTTTGTATTTAAGGGTAGTAAATGAGCCATTTCTTAAAAGAAAACTTAACTAAGAAATGAAAATAAACTAGTCCATCTAAATCAGCTTAGAAGATTCATGTGAGAGAACAAATCATGGACCAAACAGAAGCCACAGAAGAGCTTGTCTCTAGTTCACTTGTCCCTTTCTTGGCTCTAATACCATCTTAACAAATTCCAGCTTTTAGCTTATTTACAAAGATGAAATGACCGATTACATTCTGGGTTCAGCGAATGGATAGAAGTTATCTGATTTACCCATGTTCTACCTGACCCTTATCTTTTAGGGATGACCGGGCTGGGGTGGGATCCCCTAGAGGCACCAAATCACATCTTTGCAGCATATACCGTTATAAACATGCAGTGAATTCTTATTCATGAATTCCCAACAAGAGTAAAAGAGGCATTTCCTCAGAAGTCACGAACCATATTATGCACAGTGACAAAGCTCATTCTTTCATGCAGTGCATAAATAAGACATTATTAATGAATATGTAGGTAGATTATATTAGAGAGAGCATAATGTCTTCAAATTTAGCCTTCCATTTCCCACACAACAGTCTGAATCCGTCAAGCTTTATAGAATACAGGGTACAATGGTAATTTATGATCCCTATAGTAGGCAACAGCACTCTCTCACACACGAGATAGAAATCACACCAGTAATATTAACAGAGAGAATTCAATATAAATAATACCCCAAGCACTGGAAAAATAAAAGGCAAAAAGGAAACATGCATCCTGGAGGTAGCAACTGGAGGCCTCTGGGGAGATGGCAGTGCTCTGCTGGTGTTAGCCTCTGGAGCTGGGAGAAGAGGTGCATGGGGTTGGGACCTAAAACTCTAACAAAAGGACTTTGCCTGTGAGTGATGATATCTCCAAGGGTACTCTGTGAGGTTGGTTCTGAGAGTGTCAGCAAAATTTTAAAGTGGACTCAACTGTTGCTACTGGAATGAACTGCCGTGGCGAGGATAAAGAAGCATGGCCAGGATGATGCGGACAGAAATAAAAGCAAGCAGGAAGGAGCCCATCTCTTGGTCCTCCTCCACTTTTGAAATGTTCCTCTCCGCCCCCTATTGGCAGGGCCTAATGCAGCGCTGCCGGCCAGCTGAAATGTGGTTTGCAGAGGGCCAGCTCCAGCACCACCGCAGCGGGTTTAAAGCTGAAAGTCCAGGGGCTTAATGGTGCCCCATTTAAGAGCATACTTCTGAAAAATTGCATGTAAATCAAATTTTATTAAGTGGAATAAATTGTTTTCACTAACCGTCAGAATAATTTCAATAGCTGCGTTATCTATATGCTTGAAAAAAAAGCTGCAGACAATTGAATGCTCGACATTTTGAGCTTTCTGTGTCTCTCCTTTCTTCAGTCCAGGGATCACCAATCTGTTTGCTGTAAGGAGCCAGATAGTAAATATTTTCAGCTCTGTGGGCCCTATGGTCCCTGTCACGCTGCTCAGCGATGCAGTTGCTGCAGGTCCTCAGCTCTGCCTTTGTTGTGTGAAAGCAGCCACAGACAATATATATGGAAATGGCTGTGTTCTAATAAAGCTTTATTAACAGAAACAAGTGGCTGGTAGGAATTAGACCACTCTTGGTTTAGTGCAGTGATTCTCAACCCCAGATACACATTTAGATTGATCCCAGAAAGGCTAAAAAATACTGAGGCCCGATTCCAACTTCCACAGATTGTTGTGCAGTTGGTTTGAAATGGGGCCTGAGCATCACTATGTTTCAAAGGCTCCTTACAGTGATCTGAATGTGCAACCAGAGTTGAGAACTACACACTGCATTAGACTGTGTAATCCCTTAATCACATGATCAATCACCAGTAACTCTTAAATGCCCTAAAGGGATTTACTATTTGAAAGAACCCAGAGGTGAATTATTTCGTGAAAGTTTTGTGGAAACCAGAAACATCACTTCCTTATTTATTTTTCCTAAGTTTAGATTTTCACATATTAATTTTTAAAAGTAGGAAGCAAGTGTACGTATACAAATCAGGCCCTGATGCATGCATTGGTTTGGAGCTGCATGATCTATAACAAGACACTGGTGTCTTAGTCATCTTTGTGTGTCCAGCACCTGGTATATGCCTGGCATGCAGGGACGGTCAAAAAATATTTGTTGAAGGAATAAATACATAAGCCAATGAAGAAAGGAAGGAAAGAATTATCACCCTTCTTAGCCAGCTTAACTATCATTCAGTTCAGACTGTGCCAAGCCTTAACTACTATAAGGCTACCATGGATAATTTGTCATTGATATAGTGGCGTTTCTTTCTGTACGTAGATTAATTTCTTTCAGGATACTGGTAAAAGTAAGTTATTTGACACCCTTAGTCAGAGCAAGACCCAATGGCCATTTCATTTCCTTCGGCCACGCTTGTAAAATTCTCACTATTCTTATTTACACTCTCACATGTAGAGTCCTGAAAAACCCAACAGTGTCTTGGCTGGTGCTACAGTTTCCATGGCGATGTGCTTATGGTATCTCTAGTGTCAACAGAAGGTGAAAAAAAGGGAAGATATAAATACTTAAGCTGGTAATGTTGCTTCCCTTTGTCTTACTTGACTGCTCCAGGCACCAGGACCCACGGCTTGGGTATAATGAGGGACGAACAGCAGCTGTGACTACAGCGAGGCTTACAGCTGGATCTCGTTATTAAGAAGTCAGCACTGCCAAAACTTTATAGTCCAAGGCTTCCCTGTTACCTTACATGGAATGTCTTAATTACCATCAAGCTCCTCTCTTTTAGAAACACTCAGCTATTTAGTCCCCCTGTGGCATAACAAGTTTTAAAGTATTCTGAATAGTTTAGAGATTTTAAAATTGAAGTCAAAAGTGGGAAGAAACTATTGTAACTTCCAAATGCTTTTTCCCATTTCAATGATTCTGTAGGTATAATCAGCTGCCAAATAGGATGCCAGTTTCCATGAATATTGTATGTTTTACACAGATGTACATATGCACAGCTAAGTAAGGGCTCCTAGGACCTACAGGCATTGAAAAAATTCTCCTGTGGGTTTTCTAGACCTCCAGTCTCTAAGCCAGTCCTGACTTTAGCTAGAAAGATAAAAGATGTAGAACGTACCCACTACTCATCTATTCTCAGCCTTGATTTGACATTGGAAATGCCCACGGAGCTTAAAAAATCACTGTTAACTAGGTCCAACTCCTAGATGATTTAATCGGTCTAGAGGGGTTCTCTAGTAATTTCCCCCAGATAATTCTAAGATGTAGTCAATGCTGAGAACTTTTCCTTTATGTCCTGTGCAGATAACTTGGTTTTCTAATTCAAGCCCTTTTACTGTATTTCCCACTTCAAAGGTCTTTGTAGGACTGGGACCTCACCTTTTCTAAAGACCAGAGAGCTGTCTACGCGTGCTTTTGTAGCTGAGGCTGTTTGCTTGCTTGTTGACCTTTCTTCTAGGCGCCTACAGTTTGAATTTGGGCATATTCTACCTCCCATAAGATAGTTCCCAGTCTTTTCTGTATCTCCCAACTAGTCACAACTAAACCTTTCGTTGGACTTTCCTTCCTTCTATTAGACCAGCTGCTTTTGGGTGACAGGGTATGTGGTAAGAACAGAGAACTCCATGGCCATGCACTCATTACCACACTTTTTTTTCCCGTAAACTGAGCTTTTTGTCAGAGGCGATGACTTGTGGGATATCATGGTGGCGAATAAACCATTCCGTGTGTGCACAGATGGTGGTGCTGGCACAAATGCTATCGGCAGGGAAGGCACATCTATACCCAGAAAACATGTCTGCTCAAGTTAAGAGGGAACACTACTCCATGGGCGACAGAAGGGATCCAGAGTAATTAACCTGCCACCAGGTGGCTGGTCCCCTGGAAGAATGTTGCCATATTAGAGAGTCTGTGTTGGTTTCTGCTGTTAGTTTAGGCACTCAGCAGTGGCAGTCCCTGAATCAGCTGGATCAGGAATAGCTGGCTTATAAGCAGAAGAAACTCCCTCTCGCCTCCTCCCACCTACCAACCTTTCTCTGTAGTGCCCCCTATTGGCAAGCCCAAATAGGAAGCTAATTGGTAAAGGATAAAAGTAGTTTAACTGAGGCCCCAGCCACAGCTTCATGAAGCAAAATGAAGACTGGTGGATTTTATCGTGAGAGACCATAACTTAATAACCATTTGTTCTTGGTAAATGTAATTCTCCCATTCCTTGGCAGAAGAAACTGTATGATGAGGCGGAGCATTCTCTATTTGAACTGAGGATCTTGAAGGCATGATAGGTGCATGGGCTTTGCTGTCAGAGCGCCCTCTCATCACAGAACAGTTATGAGGGCAATTGGGCAAATCACCTGATTCCTATGAGCCTCTGTTTCCCCGTCCATGAATGGGGAGTAAAACTAGCTCTAGAACTATTGTGAAAATTACATGAAGTAGATGAGGTCGTAACTGTCAAAGCACTTACCGCTCAATAAATATTGTTTCCCATCTCCCCAATACTTCCAATTTGAATTTATTTATTTATTTTTCATCTTTTAAAAATTGAAGTATAGTTGTTTTATGATGTTGTGTTAGTTTTTGTGTCCTGTACAGCATGGGGAACTATATTCAGTTTGAATTTATGATAACTTATCTGGATTATGGAATTACTCATTCCCTTTTAGCAATGGTTCTAAATGGGAGTGATCCCCGTCCCCCCTCCCTGGATTCACTAGGCAATGTCTGCAGACGTTTTGGGCTGCTGTTGTCGCAGCTGGGGTGGGCTGCTAATGGCATCTCGTGGGGAAGGGCCAGGGATGCTGCTCAACATGCTGTAATGCACAGCACCCCCCCCCAAGACCAAAAATATCAGGCACTGCATATCAATAGCGCTGAGGCTGAGAAACTCTGCCCTATGATCACTTACGCTGAAGCCACTCTCTCAGATGGGGAGCCCAAAGGAAGTGACTGCAAAAGTGGTTGACTGACTCTTTGCCACATGGCCTTGATTTAGCTCCAAAGCTTGCTCCCAAATGGGTTCAAAATGGCACGTTTAGAAGCTGTTGCAATGGAATAGCACGAGCGTACTTACAGAAGACACGGCTGCCAAACTGGCCAGGGACCAGCCCTCTTCCTTTCTAAATTTACAGCAGTCTAATATTTTGCCTCATAGAGCAGGGGATGAGCCAGACACACATTCCCTTCCCTAGGTTAAACAACAGTGACATCTAGGACAGCTTCAGTGGCAGCAAGAAGAGCTGAAATTTACAGCATGTTCACGGCGTACCAGGGCACAAGGCTGAACACTTTCCGCGCATTGTCTCATTTTGCTTTTCTTCAAGGGTTCAACTTTTTGTTTCTTCTTTCACACTCAGTCAGCATCTCAGATCAGGTTAACCCCTTAAATGGTACTACAGGGACATTCACAGGGCGCAGGCATGAATTACCCCAAATGAGAAGTGCCACGCAGGTGTTAGGCTTTGCCTGTTCTCCTTCCCAGGAAAACCAATTATCTAAAGAGAGAAATCCATCACTGGCTTTCAGACAATCAGTCTGATGCAAGTGTTGTCTACATATGACTGAGTGAAAAACAGTATCTCACAGTTTTCAATTTAGGAAATTATTTTGTGCTTGTCTTGTGGTTTCGATATTACGATAACCTGGAAGAAAATAACATCAGAAATCTTGCAGAGAGATCAGAGGCACTACAATGTGCTGTCAGATGGAGGAGTTTTCCATCACTTTTGATCACTAAATATTTGGCTTTGTTAATCAATAACAGAAGACTGTTTCTCAAGATATGACTCTATATACTTCTACCTTGACGAACACTAAGTTGAGAATCAAATTCTAGAAGGGTAGCAACTCACATCCCAGTGGGCTGGGTTCGCTGTTAATGGTTTCCCATATTGGAGAAATGCTTATCCTGTGCTGGGAAAGCCCTGGCTTTGGAGCCAGACAAATCTTTTATGACTTGGAGTGAGTTACATGACTCAATAAAATGGGGAGAACAAGACTTACTTCACAGTCTTTAGAAGGATTACAGAGAGAGCAAAGGCAGTGCACCTAATATATGGCTGATGCCCCACCAACACTATTTCCACTCTCCTCCTGCAGCATTAAAATGGCATTTCCCAGAGATCAAGGTAAACATCATGAGTAACAAGACATATCAACATCATGAGCCCCTTGATAGGATGCACTCCGGCCAAAGATGTGCAACTTCAATCCAACTGTTAGAAACATCAGACAAACCCTCAGTGAGAAACAGTCTACAGAATAACCAGTCAGTACTTTTCAAAAGTTCCAATGTCGTGAAAGACAGGAAAAAACTAAAGAATGGTTACAGACTGGAGGAGACCGAGGGAAATGATAGATACATACAAAGTGGAATCGTGGGTAAGTTTCTGGAATACAAAAAGTACCTTAGGAGAATAACTGGGAAAACTTGAATAAGTTCTGCAGTTTAGTGAACATTCTAATATAGCTTTCCCGTTCTCGATCATTGTGCTACGGTAAGATGTGAACATTTGGAAAACCAGAGAGGGATGTAAGGAGATTCTATTTTTTTGGCAATTTTTAATGCAAGTCTAAAATTAGAGTAAAAGAAGTCCAGTTCAGTCATTTGTTGGAGCTACAGTAAATACATTTATGACTTGTGTTAAATGTATTACATTAGAAGAAAACCTATTTATTAATGAAAATATAAGACATATAAAGAAAAAATGTATTACAAATTAAAAAGTGAAGTTTCCCAAAAGAAACATTTTCTTCTCCAGGGACTAAATACACTCTCTTTCACTTACATAAACATGTAAACAAACACACATATCTGCAGGAAACTTGGAAATATATACCAAATGTTTTAAAATACACATGCATTTTGACTCTGCTACTCCACGTCTAGAAATTTATCCCAAAGAAATCATAGGATTCTTTTCTAATAAGTGCTCAACAAATATTAGTTAAATAATTGAATGGACTGAAGTGTATAAATAAAGATGTCTTTCACAGGATCATTTATCAAAACAGAAAGAAGAAACAGCCTCAATCTATGTCCAGAAAGAATTGATTAAATAATGGTAGCTTCCATACAATGGAATAGCTTTTAACCATTTAGCATGTTGATGTAGAGATTTATTGACATGGAAAGATGCTCAGAATATACTGTTAATTGAAAAAAGTTCAGGTTACAAAATAATCTCATTTTGTTACGAAAAAGATACTTTAAATATATAAAAGGATATCTAGCCAAACGTTTTTAGCGATTATCTCTGGATGATGGCACTTTGCATGCATGACTATGTTAAGACTGAAGTTTCAGGCCAGACAAGAAATTACAATAGAGATGAAAGTCCAAAATGAGTCAGCCAAATCATCATAAGTGATTTTAAAGGAACTGAGTCCAAGATTTTGTTCCAGGACTCCTGGACCCCTCAGCCATATCAAGGCTATAAAAAGGCACCAGAGAGAGGACTCTGTAAAGGAGATTGCTGAAGCAATTTATCTTCCATAAGAGGACTGTTGCAAAACTGAGCGTTCTTGCTCCCTTTAGAGGTGGGGTGGAGAGGGGCTACATGCTAGTCCCATCCCTGTCAGGGGGCCACAAAGGAAAGCACTGATACAGCTTGAACCGTGTCCCCTGGTGTTGGCAGATGTGGGGGTGGGGTCTTACTCTTGCCTGGGAGAGCTTCAGATACCCGAGGACTGAAGTCAGACTCCAGCCCCAGAAATGAAAGACAGTTCAGGAAGGGCTGAGAAACTACTCTGTTTCTAGAGCCAAGAGAAGTCTTCTGCATTTGGATGACCTGAATTTCCAGTCTGTGGGTGTAACACATGCAAGTTGGAGTGTTTCCTGGATGGGGTGAGGGGGGAGGAGAGGGAGAGAGAAATTGGGAGCAGGTGTACCAGGAAATGCCCAAGGTCTAAGGGAGAAATAAGATGTATTCACTGGCCAAGGGAAGCCAGTACAGAGTAGATCAGCTGGGAAACAGTGACATCACATGTCTCAGGACATAGCTCTAAACATCTCTGAAGCTCACAGAGCATAATGATAGCTTAACGTGTTGTAAGATCAAACATGAGCATTCGTCCCCTCTCCTCTCCTCTCTCCTCACACCCAGCTAGTTCTAAAGGAGTTATTTTTCAGTATAGCCCATGGGTATTCTAACATGCACTTGTCTACAGAGTAACAACAGGCCAAAGCTCAAATTGAAAATCACAGTTTCTCAAAGGATCAAATCAGAATTGAAGCCCCAATCAGAAGCCTGGGTTGGTCCTTTTCTTGCCAGTTACCTCAGGTGACACTGGTACTAAGGATAGTGTGAAGAATGGGCAGAGCATCCATCAGAGAGCTGTTGAGGTTCAGCAGGAACGAGTGACATGCATTGAAATGGAGGCTAAAAGCAATTTGTACTTTGATTTCATGAGGACGCTCATATTCTACCGGAGAGATCTAGGGGGATATGTGCAAATAATTCAAATACATCAATTAGTTTTTCACTAATAGTGTGCTCATTGCAGAAGAGAAAAGCATTGGAATTTGATTGCTAAAGAGATGACATGTTTGTTTTGGGCAACGTGGCAATTTTTTTGTTGGGGCTACTCTTGTTTCTCTTCTCTCCTAATTCCCTTTTGGCTCATTCCACTACATTTTGACTATGTTTTCATGATGATTATGCTCTAATCAGCTTGACATTCCTTCAACAGCTGTACTAATTTCCGTCCATAAAACTCACTCCCACTGCTATTCAAAGCACAGCGCACCCATGACTGCGGTAGAGCGCTGATCCCTGCTGGGAAGACTCAATATGTACCTCCTTAGATCATGGGCTAACTCACTTGAATTGGTCTTTTCTCTTTGTCGAGGAAGAAAATGACAAATACATTTCTTTTGAGGGGAGCGAGGCATGCTCTTGCTTTAAACCCTGGGCAATGCAACTCCACTAACTTCTTGCAATAAAGAGCTGTAAAATGCTTGCACTATTTCTCCTCCCCACATCCAGGTCAAGCACCAGAAGAGCATGGTCAGAACACAGGATACTCCACTCAACTGACTGCTGGATTAACGGCCGTGACCTTCCTTCTATGGAAAATAGCGATTGATGCGCGTTGCCCACTGAATGCGTGTGCCTGGTAAGCTGGTCTCAGTTACACACACACACACACACACACACACACACACACACACACACACACACACACACACACACACACACACACACACACACACACACACACCTGTTTCCACCATTAGCTTCAAGTGCTCACTGCATTTGCTTCTACACCTGTTTATGCCACTTTTCTTTGTCATAACAACTATGCAATGTAATAATGAAGAAAATTGCTGTTCTAAGAAACTGAGTGGGATACTTTGGAAAAACGCTTGCAAAGACCTGTTTCTGAAACACTTGCTGTCAAAAAGTGGGGGAGGGGCAAAACTATAAAAGACTGGGGAGGTTTGTAAAAAATCAGAAGCATTCTGCACCTTAAATAAATTTGCAAGGAGCTTTAAATTCTCATTCTACTTAAGACCAAACTGAACTAGAAACATTAGTCAAAGTACTAAGAAAGGCCATCTGAAGTCTCACAGGCAGAACTTCTGCTAAAATAAAAAGTCATGGCCCTATACTGAAAGAATCTGTAAGTGCACATATATTGATGTATTAAAAGTTGTTTATTAAAAATAAGTATTATCATTTTTGTGGTTCCTTATTTTAACTGACTTTTCAAATTTAACAACCAACATCCAGTCCTGAATGAACTGAAGAGAAATTCTACCCTATGATGTAGAGCAGGGGTTGGCAAACCACAGCCATTTGGCCAAATCCAGCCCGCTCTGTTTCTAGATGGCCCACAAGCTAAGAAAATTTTTATATTCCCAAATGGTTGAAAAATATTTTTTAAAAAAGAGTCTTTTGAGATATCTGAATATTATATAAAATTCAAATATCTGGGTCCATTAATAAAGTCTTAACAGAACATGACCACGCCCATTCTTTTAAGTATCTTCTAGGGTTGCTTTCAAGCTACACTGGCAGGATTACGTTGTGACAGAGATGGTATAGCCTGCAAAGCCAAAAATATTCACTATCTGGTGCTTTACAGAAAAAGCTGGCCGACCTCTGTGCTAGAGCATTACTGAGGACTTTCTGACTGCCCATCTCTCTTCCTGTGGTTTGGTGGGAGGCATTTGGGGCTGCCTTGGCCCCTCAAGGCCCCCTGGATTAATGTTGCCTCTCTGTGGGCCAGGATTCACACTAGGACAAAATGCTCTTCTTGGCAATCAGACATTTTTCTATGTCAGAACCAAGTGAAAAGAATCAAGAGTGACCTTTTAATGCACATTATTTACTCACAGGAAGGCTTTATTTAAGTACAGACAACTCCGAGTTCATCTTTTCCCTTCTGCTTCCTTTGGGCCAGGTTGTCTGGAAGAACAAAGCAATTCTTTTGCTTTGTTTCTATTCTGAAGGAATGATGTAGGTGAATGACCTGGAGAAAATTGATTTTTTTTTTTTTTCCTGCTTGTGCATCTTGGTTTGATTTTCCTTTCGGAGTTGACAGATAATCCTCCTTTCTGATTTACTGGAAAATACTGGTGTTCAGAGTTAGGTATTGGATAGCCCAATATATGATTTTTAAAAAGGAGAAAAAAAATAAAAAGAAAAACCACATTGATCTCTCTCTCTTTTTTTTTTGGCAGGAAGCAATCAGAGACAAAAGAGAAGATAGGGAGGATCTAGAATTGCAAGTTTTTTTTTTTTTTTTCAGCCAAAGCAACACCTTATGACTATTAAAAAGTGTTCAGGGGAACTTCATCGTCCTGGTGGGAGAGGACTAGGATAATAAAGGTCATCAGGGTCTGGTGTAACAAGGTGTTAACCGAAAGCTTTGACTGAGGAACCAAGGTACAACATGTAGCTGTCTTAGACTGCATTCCCTAGGAACAGTGCCCGACACAGGGATTTTTGTGTGAGTCATTTAGTGAGTCCTTAGAAGAAAAGTCAGTAAAGGAGTAGAGAAAGCTGGCTAGGGTAGGGGGGAATTCAGCAAGAATGTGGTTACAGGTGAAGCGTAGTCTTGGCTTGAAACTTTGGGGAGCTTTGGAGCATGAACAGCATCAGAGTCTACCCCACCCTGAGGCCAGGAAGCAGGGCTTTGGGATCGTCACATCAGACAGTCCTTTGTCGCCCTGGGTGAGGGAGTGAAACTCCCAGGCATCTCTAGCAAGGCCACTCCAACTGCCAAGGGCAATCCTCCCGGGTGGAGAAGGTGGCAGGGGAGTGAGCAGTCGCGTTCACAGCAGCTGGTCAAGGGACCCACGGGACCAATACTTTCAGCTATGGGATTAGATTCCAAATCAGGTTGGGAGGTCAACTATCACCGAGCACTTGCTAAGGGTAAACAAGTCTTCAACCTTGCAGCCTCAAGGGGTGTTGGGGGAAATCTTTGCAACAGATCAGACCCAGGGGAGGGGAACAAGATCTTCAAATGAAGATTGAAGGGTTCATTTTCACAGGGACTGAACAGGGTGATTGGTGACTGTGCTGTGGGATTTCAAGTGACCAAAGACTTCTCTATATTGTCTCAGAATAAGTAGAAAAGTAATTGCATTTCCCAATTTTAATCCCAGGGCAGGGGAAGAACTAGCCCCACTTGGGGGAATTTAAAGAGGGCAATGGGAAACAAAAACTGGGCTTGCTTTGGGACAGCGCTCCACCAGTCATACTGAACGGTGGATCACTCTGTGTAGAAGGCATTCAAATTACCTACTTAAAATGTGTGGCCACTGTTTCTAGAATTGAACAAAACCGTCAAATCCAAGGAAAATAATTTTTCACATTTATATTCTAAAGTTTGTGTCTAAGAGTCCTCTTTGGATTTTAAAACATCAAATGTGCAAAGACATATGTAGAAGAGAGGCAGAAGGAAGAACCCAGAGACCTGCCTGGGTTGCTTGCTGGCGGTTTTTGAGTTCCCAATTTTGATCTTCCATGGGCTCTGAGAGATAAGCTAGCATCCTTCTAATACACTTTTGTTTAGCTGGTTTGAGTGGACTTCTGCATCTTACAACCAAAGTCTTCTAACCAAGACTCATTCTGTGGAGCATCTTAGAAACAGTGATCTAGTTCCATGTGGGATGGATGCAGGAAATGAGAAGGCAGACTTTGAGGATTTAGCTTTAAGCTTTGTTTTCAGGGCTATCATACTATTTTTACTTAGTTGATCTTTACTTGTGATGGCTTTGGGGATGCCACCCTTGGGAGGTTGCCATTGTAAGACAATATCCTTTCTCTCCTTTTCAGAGAGGAGAAAGAGACTCAGAAGTCCAAGTAGATTGCCAAAGATCACACCGTGGCCAAGTGGCAAACCCTGGGAGCCTAGCCTGTCTGCCTCCGAAGGCCTGGCTCCTTCACTCCTTCTTCTCAGCATGGCGGAAACGACCCAGCTTTGGGGAGAAACCACTCTGAATGTGTCTGCTGTGTGCATCATGGAATGAAGCTTTTGTTTGGAAAGATTTGAAAATCTTTGGAGGAAGGTTATTTGTTTCTGTTCATGGAATGCAATTAGCCTGTTGAATGTGAAATGAGAATAAAATGTTTTTCTCGGCTCAGCCTACCCATTTTTAAAAGCACACAGAGAACCAAGTCTACTGATGCCGACACTAATGTGCGTGGGGAAGCTCACCAGAAACGAAAACACTAATTTGTCTCAGTCTAGTTATTACTTTGGCTCCTTCCTTCCCTCTTAGTGGAAACTGTTATGAACGTGAGACTATGTCCTGACTGGAGGTTTATCATTTTGCTTAATTAAATAACATTCTCTGATGCATGGAGTTGTAATTATTTCCTCCCTTTCTTAGGCCTATTAGTTCAACTCTTCACATTTATTTATAAAACATGGTAGGTTTTTCTCCCTCTTCCTGCCGCTGCTGGCATGGTAGATATTTCTTGTTCTTTGATTTTCACTGTATTGGAACAGATTTTCATTAAACTTTATGGCAATTACTTGTACCACATTACAGGACTCATCTTTTCTCTATAGATGGCAAGATTCTCATCTTGGGCAATTTTCTCTGGAAGAGATTTTGATCATGTAATTTTAAAATTCTATAAAATGAAAGGGGAGGAAAATATTATAAAGGTATTTTTTTCAAACCAAGCAGCTGGTTTCATGATGAGCTTTTCCCCTTGAGTGTTTATGGATATATGCAGTAAGCTTTTGCGTTTAAGAAAATAATAGCTTTAAATACAAGGTTCATCAGAGAAATGAAGGATAAAAAATCACTATCATAGGCATATAAGTCCATGAGGAGGGCAGAGGCTCCTAATTTACCCCATAAAGATACTATTTTTCTTTTGAGATACATTCCTCGGGACAAATTCAATATCAAAATCTTGGGCAATGAAATTCCTTCTATTACGTTCCTTATAAAACATCAGTTATTTTTTCAAGGTGGAAACTACAAAAGTAATGCCTATTTATATTAGTAAATATTTCGGACTGACCCTGTGCCAAGTGTTTTATATGCACTATTCAAATTTTTACTGATTTTTTTTTTAACGGAGGTACTGGGGATTGAGCCCAGGACCCCATGCATGGGAGGCACGGGCTCCACCACTGAGCTCCACCTTTCCCCTTTATTGATATTTTTAAGTCACTTAATTGAGGCATGATTGATATGTCAAAAGCTGTACATATTTAATGGATGCAATTCGATGAGTTTGCAGATAGGAATACATTTAGAAAACCATGGTGATCATCAAGGCCAGAAACACACTCATCTGTTCCCAAAGTTTCCTCCCATTCTCTTGATTATGATTTTGATATGCATCGTTCTATTTAATATTCTACTTAATCTTTATAAAACCCCCTATGATCTGGGTATTATTATCTCCATTTTACAGTTAAGGCAATTGAAGTTTGCAGATTGCTCGAAGTCCCATGCCTTTTATTGGGCAGAATTGGGATTTAAACCTCCACCTGTCTGATTTTTTATCTTAATTTCTTTCTTGTGCTACCTCTCTTCTGGAATAAGAGAGGGGACTCTAGGGAGTCAGTTAAGCTTGATACCAGAAACTTTTACCGAAGAGCATACCTCATTTTCTTGCGTTTTATTGCTCTTTGCAGATAACATGTTTTTCACAAATTGAAGGTCTGTGGAAACTTGTGTCAAGCAAGTCTATCATATCAGAGCCATTTTTCCAACAGCATTTGCTTATTTCGTGTCTCCGTGTCAAAATTTTTCATTATTATATTTGTGATGGTGATCTGTGATGTTGCTGTCAGAGCTGTTTGAGGGCGCCGTGAACCATGCCCACATAGATGGTGAACTTAATTGATGAATGTTGTGTGTTCTGACTGCTCCACCGATGGGCTGTTCCCCCATCTCTTTCCCTCTCCTCAGGCCTCCCTATTCCCTAAGACACAACAATATTTAAATTAGACCAATTAATAATCCTACAATGGCTTCTAAGCATTTAAGTCAAAGGAAGAGTCACACGTCTCTCACTTTAAGTCAAAAACTAGAAATGACTAAGCTTAGTGAGGACGTCAAAAGCCAAGACGGGCTGAAAGTTAGACTTCTTGCACCAGTTAGCCAAGTTGTAAATGCAAGGGAAAAGTTCCTGAAGGAAATGAAAAGTCCAGTGAACGCACAAATGATAAGAAAGCAGAACAGCCTTATAGCTGATACAGAGGAAGTTTTAGCAGTCTGGATAGAAGATCAAACCAGCCACAACATCCCCCTAAGCCAAAGCCTAATCCAGAGCAAGGCCCTAACTCTCTTTAATACTCCGAAGGCTGAGAAAGGTGAGGAAGCTGCAGAGGAAAAGTCTGAGGCCAGCTGAGTTTGGTTTATGAGGTTTGAGGGAGGAAGCCACCCCCATAACCTAAACGTGCAGCATGAAGCAGCCAGTGCTGATGTAGAAGCTGCAGGAAGTTATCCAGGAGATCTAGCTCAGATCATTCATGAAGGTGGCTACACTAAACAGCAGATTTTCAAGGTAGACAAAATGGCCTTCTCTTGGGAGAAGATGCATCTAGGACTTTCATAGCTAGAGAGGAGAAGTCATTGCCTGGCTTCAAAGCTTCAAAGGACAGAATGACTCTCTTGTTAGGGGCCACTGCATATGGTGACTTTAAGTTGTAGCCAATGCTCATTTATCACTCTGAAAATCCTAGGGCCCTTAAGAACTATGGTAAATCTACTCTGTGTGTGCTCTGTAAATGGAAAAATAAAGCCTGACTGACAGCACGTCTGTTTACAACATGGTTTACTGAATGTTGTAAGCCTACTGCTGAGACCTACCGCTCAGAAGAAAAGATTTCTTTCAAAATATTACTGCTCACTAACAATGCACCTGGTCACCCAGGAGCTCGGATGGAGGTATACAATGAGATCTGTGTTGGTTTCATGCCTGCTAATACAACATCCATTCTGCAGCACATGGACCAAGGAATCATTTAGGCTTTCAAGCCTTACTCTTAAAGAAATACATTTCATAGGCTACAGCTGCTATAGACAATGATTCCTCTGATGGATCTGGGAAAAGTCAATTGAAAACCTTCTGGAAAGGAGTCACCATTCTAGGCATTAAGAACATTCATAATTCATGAGAAGAGGTCAAGATATTAACACTAGCAGGAGTTTGGAAGAAGTTGATTCTCACCCTCATGGAAGACTTTGAAGGGTTCAAGACTTCAATGGAGGAAGTAACTGCAGACATGGTGGAAACAGCAAGAGAAGTAGAATTAGAAGTGGAGGCTGAAGATGTGACTGAATTGCTGCCATCTCATGAGAAAACTTAAATGGATGAGTAGTTGCTTCTCATGGATGAACAAAGAAAGTAGTTTTTTGAGATGGACTCTAGTCCTGGTGAAGATGCTGTAAAGACAGTTGAAATGACAACAAGGGATTTAGAATATGATATAAACTTAGTTAATATAGCAGCGGCAGGGTTTGAGAGGACTGACTCCAATTTTGAAAGAAGTTCTACTGGGGGTAAAATGCTATCAAATAGCATCGCATGCTACAGAGAAATGAGTCAGAAAAGGAGGAGTCAATCAATGCTGCAAACTTCATTCTTGTCTTATTTTAAGGAATTGCCACAGCCACCCCAGCCTTCAGCAACCACCACCCTGATCAGTCAGCAGCCATCAGCATCGAGGCAGGACCCTCCACCAGCAAAAGGATTATGACTTGCTGAAGACTCAGGCGATGGTTAGCATTTTTTAGCAATAAAGTGTTTTTAAATTAAGGTATGTACATTGTTTTTTAGACACCATGCATTGCACACTTAACAGACTATAGTACAGTGTAAACATAACTTTTATATGTACCAGGAAACCAAAAAATTCATGTGCTTTCTTTCTTGTGATATTCACTTTATTGCAGAGGTCTGGAACCGAACCTACAGTATCTCTGAGGTCTGCCTGTCCTATGGTGTTATCCAATTAGAGAGCGAGTAAAGGGAGTAGACAAAGAACCAGTTTGAGTTACTTCATTTGGGAGGGGGGTCTGGAAATACTAGTCATTTCATAAGAGATAAACTCTCAAGGTTAAAATTTTCTAATTCAGGGATAGCTCATAAATGGTAATGCCATGCATATTGCTACCTCAGGACCTTTGCACTAGCTGTTTGCTCTGCCTGACTAGTCTTAACTAAGATACCAACATGTCAAATTCCTTTACCTCCTTGAAGTCTTTTGTGCAAACATCAACCTCTGAAAGAGCCTAGCCTGACTATCCTATTTAAAATTAGAAGCCCCAAACCCCAGGACTTCTGAACCCCTTGACTTTCTTTTTAAATAGCGCTTATCACCTCTGAACACACTACTTAATTGACTTAACTGTTATCTATTGTTTATTCCTGTCTTTCCTCTCTAGAATATAAACACTTCAAGACAAAGGATCTTTGTCTATTTTGTTCACTGATGGACCCCAAGTTCCTAGAACTGTGCCTGGCACACAGTAGACACTCAGTAAATTTAGTTTGGTAAGTAAATCAGGAAGTTACATTCCCTAGAATTATAAGCACACAAACAAGCAATGGGAAATCAGGAAAGTCAAGCTCAGAGCTTGACCTGAGGCAAAGCTCAGAGCTTTCCTGAAGTCTTTTCTTGGTTGAATTCTCTCTCTCACTCTCTCTCTCTCTTTCACATACATACACTTATAGAAACACACATACACACACACCCCTTCCCTTGCAAGGCAAAGCCGATGGAATATTTTACAGGTAACAATTCATTCTGGAGAAACCACACTGATGTTTCTCTGGGAAAATGAACATGAAAGTCATTTTCTCCGCTCTATAATGCAATTGTAAAACGCCCAAGCGCTCTAGTAATCCATGTTGGCCTGCACACCACATGACCTAAGTGGGGAGGGAGGGGAACGAAGAACTGGAAATGGCGTTCTTATCAGGAAAGCCTGCTCATTGCGAACGGACTGGCTCTTCCATGCAAAGTGTCATTCCACTCACTCTCTATAGCTCAGAACGGCTCTGTCAGTCAGTACCACCGATTACCCCTTGATGCATCCATGGAGCAGACTATGTGGGAAAGAGCCTGGACCACAAAGTCTCAGATCCTTACTATCAGCCCCTTACAGAAAACGTCTGCCTGCTCCTGACTTACACCTTCAGTTACCTTGCTGTTTTTGCATTAGAGATGCAATCAGGTTTTTTCCTACAGATACTTTTGCTTAATAAAACAAACCTTATAACAATACTTTTTTTATATTATAATAATACATCTTATACTTTTTTCTAATTTTGCTGCTGCACAGCCTTGTTAAAAGTTTCTTGCCAGGTATGGCAATGAGCAATAAGCATTAGTCATTAATTTAAGTAAGATTCCAATCTTACTGAGTTTTCTTTCAAACTGCTTTCAATTTAATAAAACCAAACTGCACCTAATAGAGAATTAAATGTCTATATTTGACTTAAATGTCGAAGCCGCCTTTCTCTTCCAGACTTTTATTAGAATGTGCTGGATTTTTTTTCTTAAGCCAGCAAGAGGTGTATGTGCCGTAAGATGTCTTCCAAATGAATCTGAACCTTTTGGATCATTGCTGTGGGCGCAGGAGGACGTGGGTGCCATTCTGAGGCTGCAGCAATCAAAAGAGTTTAGCCCTGTTTGTGGCTCTAAGCATGCCTGAATGTTCCCATCTCTACCTGCTTGTGAGGACAAATGTGGGTTTATTAATACCGACTACAATCAGGGACTGATTAATACTAAGACCAGATTCCCCTTGGCTCGCAGCTTCCATCTGCTTATACGGAAATGTCAGTGCCTTGTGCATTCCCCCCCCCCCCAGGCCTTTTGGGGGGTCCTCAGGGCGGCCTTGCAGGTGCCTGTTTATCAGACTCAGTTCCTGCTTGCTGTGGCCGCCAGCCAAGCGGGGTCTCGGAATGTGCCGGTCCTAAATCTCCGAGGAGGGCTGGGCAGCTGTGTCGCCACACCAGCGATAGCTGCTTCTGCCACCTCAGTGTCGTGGCGCTGGAGATCTGCTGCCTCTGTGGAACTTTCCACGACCCTGTTGGCCCTGACAGCTCTGCAGAGGTATGTCACTTCTGCTCCCACGGGACAGAGTTGTAGCTGCTGCTTCCCAAACCTCATTCCTGGGGCTCACTTAATGTCAGCATCCAAACAGGCCCCCCTCAAGGTACAAAGAAGACTCAGTTTGCGGCTGTCCCACAGCAAGGCTGCTTGGGCACTAAAGTGCCAGGAGGTTGAGGGAACCCGCAGTTCCCAGCACACTCCCAGCTCCTTTGCCTTCCTGGGTTCATCCTACCACAACGGTGATAAGTTCTCAGAAAAGCTCAAACTGCTACCTCCTCCCGCCCTCAGGCCATGTTCCTGAGTCGGCTTGGTTTTCCTGGAGCTCGCCTCCACCATCATTAATTCATGCCCAGGGCAATGGCCAGCCCTCCCCGCAATTCAGCCTTCTCTGGGGCCTTACCAGTGTGTTGAGCTCATTTATACATATCTGAACTCAAGCTGTGGTCAGGGTTAAATACACCTTACCTCCGCTTTCCAGTCCCCAAGTAAGTATGTAGATATAAACAAAGAAATGTGTGTGTGCACGCATGTGTGCATACGTGTGTGTGTGATCTATCAAACTTTGAAATCTGGCCCAGCCAGGGACCCCTGTTATAGAAAATCAAAAGATTTTTTGTTGATAGAAAGCTTGATTATGGTCTACTATGAGAAAAAAATATATATCACTTTTACACGAGTCCTTTATTTTGAGACAATTGTATGGATAATACTCGCTTTTATGATAATGTTAATGGGTGCACAACAAATATTTTTAAATGAGTGAATGGACATTAACATACACCTTATTAAATATAGCATTTTTCTTCCATTCAAAAGCAGCTATTACAATCATCATTTAAAAAACATTTTTTGTGCATCTATTATCTGCCGGGCATCGGGGATACTGTGGAGATACAAGAGGTCCCTGTTCTGATGGATCTCATATTCTAGTGGGGGAGTCATAAACAAGTCAGGAGATAAATATATAATTTTCAAGTTGTGAGCATTTTCATCAAGAAAATTAAAGCAGGGAAAGGGGATAGAGAATGACAGCTAGGGACAGTGACTGCAGAGAGACAGGTTGGAGAGAGAAGGCCTCGGTAAGGATGTAACCTTGGAGTGAAGACTTGAAGGAGGTGAGACAATGAGCCTTGCATCAGTCTTGGAGGAGACAGGCAGAAGGAAAGCATGTGCAAAGGCACTGGGGGTAGGTAAGGACAAAGGATGGATGGAGCTTCTAGGCTAGCCCAGATGGGCATCCCCTTAGGGCAACCTTCAACCTGAACCATACTCTCTGCCCTCTTTTCTTTTCAGAAAGTTTAAGCATGCTGCTTGAAACTAGTCCATTAAATGCCACCCTACTGCCAACAACAACAAAAACACCACCATTTATGAAGATCTACTATGTTCCAGAGATTTTTACATAAGTCATCAATATTTAAGAAGATCCTGAGAGGTGGCCATTTTAATCCTCATTTTCAATTAATCATGTGACCTGCACAAGCCCACACAACTAGTAAGTGATTGAATTCAAGTCTGCTGAGCTCCAAAGCCCGGGTGATTTCCATCATTTATAAAATTTTCAGTCTTCTGCAACTTCAACCTCTTTCTTCATACTAACTGTCCTGTACTAGATGGGTTCAGAGGCTTGAATGAAGACCCATTGGGCAGGAATAAGGAGACAGGAAAAGAAGGCAGCTGGGTAAGTCCCAGGTGATCGTATGGCCTCCACCGAGGGACCACACAGTGGGAGGAAGCCCTGCAGGAAGAAAGGAGGGCTCATCGGCCTCACTAGCCTGGGATGCTCAGGAGTTTAGGGCCTGGAGACTGGGCATCCCATGGCCTACAAAGAGGATTTCCCTGAAGCGGGCCAGTTATGATAGAGGAGGGCAGTGCACTTACAGGATCCTACAGGCTTTCTGCCTCTACAGATCATGTCACTTGTTCTGTCACCCTCACTCTGAGTGTTTCCGGTAATCAATATTGGAGATTGTTCCATCTACTGCAGCGAGTCCACTAGGACCAGGGAACCCGCTGGCTGAGCCTGGGCCAGAAGCTCATCCCTGCAGGCAGAGGGAGGGGTCTTTTTCTTCCGGATTCTCTGCAGGGAGGTTTTATGATTGTGCAGGTTGAGATTCCTCGGAGATTGTGGTTGAATGGGACCCAATCATCTCTTTTGTAAATCCAGCTGAGAGGGGTGGGGAGCATTCTCTCTCATACCTTCCTGAGGACAGGAACCTGATTTATGTTTGTGAAACACCAACCATGCTCTTGAAGTCTCCCCCGTCCTCTGCCTCCAAATGGGAATCCTAATTAGTTACGTACTCATTATTCAATGAATGTAATTGTTCACAAACCCAATCGTTTATTCATTACTCCTTGCATTCTTTTGCCCTTTGGGCTACCCCATTCAATTATCTAATACAGAGAATGTAATTTAACAGTTCTTAGCATCTGCACATGGCTGTTCAACACTATTAGAAAAAAGATAACATGCTTGTGAAGATGGGTACAAGGATAGAGCAATTGATACGACGAACCACCCCCAAAGTTTACAAGATTAAATTAGCAGAAAAGAAGGTCTCACTTACATAAGAGAGCATCATGTGTGTTCTCATTCAGATGCTTCTCCTGGGAGCCTCCTTTCCAACTGCTGATTCAGGAACCCAGGCTCCTGCCACATTGTGGCTCCATCCTCCTCTAAGTCCTTGGAGTTCTCTCTATTCAACCATCTAGTGGAGAAAGAAAAGGAAAGGTCACGTCTGTGAGGATTTTGGAGGGTCATGAAGGGCTTATATCCCTTCATCTCATATTCTTTTGATTCAGACTCAATCATCTGTCTGCATCATAGGCTGGAAAATGCAGCTTAGCTGGCTACCCTCGAGGAAAAAGAAAGGATTTGATGAACAACTGGGTATCTACTGTAAATTCATGGTCTTGAAAATCAACTGGGATGCTGCCTGCCCAGCATCCTATGTTGTCCTAACTAGCTTTTTATCTTATATCAGTTATTTCACATCTTAGTGTTTCCCAAGCTTCGACTCTACCATACTTACCATTATTCTTTTTAAAAAAAAACATTTCAGACATATGAAAAACCATAAAGAATGAAGTTCACCTGTATATCCATCCACCACCCACTTTGGAAATAAAATACTACAAAGACAGTTGATTATACAAGCATCTTAAATATCTCTCTGGTCTCAATTTGGGTGTCACTTCTGAGAAGCTTTCCTAGATTCCTGTAGGTGTGTCTCCTCTGGACTTCATCATTATAGCACTCACATTAAATACCCGACTGCGCATCTGATCCTCTGTAGGTCTTTGAGGACAGAGACTGTGTCTTATCTGGTCACTTCCTAGTACAATTCCTAGCAATAACAGGGGCTGTTATAGGTAAGTTTAAATTAACAATGAACGATAAAAATCAATCAAGTGAAGTCTCAATAAGTAAACTGGAATATAAAATGCACAATAAAATCAATCAATATCAGTATGTGCTTCCCCCTGCCACTTAAATCTCTGATTATGGATAAAACAGCATCAATTATTTCCATCAATTCACCTTTATCTCTTTATTTTCCTTTCTTTTTTCCTTCTTTAGTAGAAGCAAGGAAGCAGGACTTGAACCTTACTGTGTGATTCTACTCATGCAGGGTGGTCACAAAAATATAATATAAACCCAAGAATATTGGGCATGAATCTACCTTATTTTCTTAGTGGGGCAGAAGTTTTTATTTCAAGCCCCTTTTTTACTGCACTGTTCTCTACTTGTCACTCATCTGATAAGAAGTACTGTACTGTTTTATCTATAAATTACTTTTTCTCAGGGCTCAGTAATTTTCATCACTAGTCTCATGTCTCCTGCAGATCCTCGATGTCTCACAACAGAGCTAAATCTGGTATTTGTAGTGCCGTATCTAGAGCAGTGAGGCACAAGATGACTCCAGCTTCCTTCACTCGGCTGGCTTCCTTTTTGCCATCTTATCACATTAATTTCCAAGCTGTTATTGACTTTTCTTAATCGCCTTTCTCACTCTAATTACCTCCCTCTTGCTGTGGCTGCTTCCTCAACCACACCTCGCCTCACCCCATACACAGATTCTCATGTGTTGCTGTATCTTCCTCTTAGGACATGGGAGCTGACAATTTTCTAGTCACTTTCCCATCCACATAGTTTCCTTTGCTTTCTCAGCCAAATATTTTTTCACTTGCAATTTCTTATTCTAACAGGAAATGCTAATCTTCCAGCCTTATATAGTTCATTTTAATGGCACGTTGGATGAAATGGGCCATTATCTCTTTCACATCCTTAAGCCCATCGAGGTTAATACTGTTCTCTCCTCATATGTGTCCACTTCTACGGTTCCCACCACTGCCACCGTAACACATTTTCTTGACCTTTCAAAAACTTCCCTTGAGGTTAACCATCATTTATCACAAAAGAGATGATTAGCAAAAAGAATAACCCATGCAAAAAATATTCCTTAGAAACTCCCCTTAAAGAATGTTAGAATTAGACAATTAAGATTCTGATTCAGCAAGATAACCCTTAGATTCTCAAAGTGACAGGATGAAGGCTGAGTGAGCCACTATTCCCACCCAGCCAGTAGAAGGTTCAGGATTCACAAAACAGGCCAAAATAGCTCCATTTACCTCTTTAACAAATTTACAAGACTAGGACTTCAGTAAAATACTTGGCAGTTTCCTTGATAATCTTGAGAATCATGATGGAGAAGAGAGATAGGACAGTCTTATGGTTGCATGACTATGTAGATGGCTTATCATTCCTATACAAAGAAAGTTGATCAGCGGGGCTGGAAATGTCTCTCTCTCTCTATACATACGTGCCAGCTAGTAATTATTTTAGGCTTTGTAGGCTGAACTACACAAGTCTACCATCATAGCCCAAGAGCAGTCCTAGACAATCCATAAAAGAGTGAGCACGGCTATCTTCCAATAAAGCTTAATTTACAAAACAGGTGTGGGCTGAATTTGGCCTATGGGCATAGTTTGTTGACCCCTATCTTAGGGTCTAAGTTACCAGTGGACATGACCCATGTGGCATAAGAATTCAAAACCTTATATATATAATGGAATACTACTCAGCCATAAAAAGGATAAAATAATGCCATTTGCAGCAACATGGATGGACCTGGAGATCATCATATTAAGCGAAGTAAGCCAGAAAGAGAAATAAAAATACCATATAATATCATTTATATGTGGACTCTAAAGAAAGGACACAAATGAACTTATTTACAAAACAGAGACAGATTCACAGACATAGAAAACAATCTTATGGTTACCAAGAGGGAAAGGGTGGGAGGTGGAGGGATAAACTGGGAGTTAGGAATTTGCAGATACAAACTACTATATATATGATAGATAAACAACGAGGTCCTACTGTATAGCACAGGGAATTATATTCAATATCTTGTAATAGCCTATGATGAAAAAGAATATGAAAAGGAATATATATAAATATATATAAAACTGAATCACTATGCTGTAAACCAGAAATTAATAGAGTATTATAAACCAACTATACTTCAATTAAAAAAAAAAAGAATGCAAAACCTTCAATCTGCAACTGGACTCTTGTCTTTACTGAACCTCACGGCACCATGTTAGTGTTCACACCTGCTGACACACCCAATGTTCACACACAGATGCTCAGTCACCATTGAGAGGTCTTCTTTTATTCAGGTTAGTATCATATATCCTTAGAAAGAAAAGAAACATTGAGTCCTTTTTCTACAGAAATCCTTGCAGATTAAGATGAATTCATAAAAAACATAAGACATTAGCGGTTAATTAGAAATTAATGCTAAAATGCTAAATGAAGTTCTTAGATTGAAGCAACTATGTCACACTTGAATTGTTAATATGGCAATTAGCTCAGCCGCCTACGAAGTACTTGTTAATAAATACTTCATAAAGACTTCTGGTAAATGAGAGTACAGCAAGTTTCTACAACGTAAGTTCATATGGTCTCAAAAAACTCAGTGTGCATTCTTTTTGAAAAATCTAGTCATGCCAGCTTCTTGAAAGAATTCAGGGCACAGCTAAATTCAAGTAGCTTTTTTCCTTCTTGAAACTAAAGCCAATACTTTACAACAAGGGTTCTCAAAGTATGGTCCGCAGATCAGCAGCATCAGCGTCACCAGGGAACTTGTCAGCAATGTCAGCTCTTGGGCTTCAGCCCAGAGGTAGGGAATCAGGCCCTGCGGGGTGGGGCTCATAAATTTGTGTTTTAACAAGCCTTTCCAGTGATTCTGATGCAGCTCAAGCTTGAGAACCACTACTTCACAACACTGAGGATTAATTGCAAGTAAGGTTCGACTGTGCATGTCCTAGACCATGTGCACGGGGCGGTGGGTCCGACTATGTCGCCAGGTTGGAACCATCTGCGGTTCATAACTTCATAGGTATTGAGGCCTGTGTCCCACACAGAGATTATGATTTAATTTGTCTGACATATGGCCTGGGCTTTGGACTGCTTACAAAATTCCCAGACGATTCTAACCTGTAGACAGGTTTAGCAAACACTGGAGTAGAAGCAGCCATGCTGCAAGCCAAACATGGCAGAAAAAACTATCTTTGATGGTGTGTGGGATGACTGCCTGCTTCTCAGTTCTCTTCCGGGTTAGATTTAGCTCTATTCTTGTTGAAGAATGTTGGGGATTTTTCTTTCTCTTTTTCTTTTCTTTCTTTCTTTTTTCTTTTTTCTTTTTTTGCTGTATCTGTCTCTGGGAAAATCCTAGGGTCAATAGCTTCAGCTTAGACGTGATCTTTGGATGCTGTGAAGCATGGTATGTAATTATATGGGTACTTGTATTCTTGTTTTGCATACATTAAAATATAGTTTCTTTTATCCTTAGAACATCTACACACACACACACACACAACTTATCTGTTATGCTGTAAGTCCATGGCGGCATGTTCACCATGTCTTTTTGTTAACTTGACATATAGGATATGACTAATAATGTTTCCAGATTCCCAGCCCTTTACTAGACAAGCAAACATGAAGTGAATGAATTCAGCAGTTAACTCCAAAAGCAAATAATAAGAAATATAAACCAAAGGAAAGCAGAAGAAATTCATCCATAAGTATAGAGAGACTAATAAATGACAATGCAGGAAAAAACTGACATGCTTTCTTTAAAAATGAGAAAAAATAGATGAACCATGAACTGGTCTAATTAAGAAAAAAGATGAAATGGCAAACCAAATTAGGAATAAAATATATATACAGAGATCATATATACAGAGAAATAGAAGTGAATTATACAAATACTCTACATACTTCGGTGCTAAGAATTTTGAAAACTTGGATAAAATGGAAAATTTTCTAGACTACATAGTTTTTAAAAAATGACACAGAAAGAAGTAAAATGCTTGAATAGATCAATAACTCTAGGAAAATTGAAAAAAAAATAAAGTTTTCACTGCTGCATTTTTTCGAATCTTATGTTTCAGATATTCCTAAACCATTGAGACAGTTTCAGGGAATAGAGGAAAAAAAGGAACATTTCATCTTTTTACAAAGCCAGAAGCTAGAGTAATGCCGACAAGCATACGTGACATTCAAAAAGATTTTTCACAAGCTGGAGAGAGCAAAAGAGCAGGGGAGGGAGAGGGAGAAATTGATGATTTCACAAGGACTTCACAAAATGGATCTAAGGAAAACTAAATTTTATTAGCTCAAGTGTGAGGCCAGGAAAAGGCCTTGTGCCTTCGGGAGCTCCATTGTTAGGGCTGAATGGCCTGGGGGAACTAAGTATTTCCTTGATTCTAAATCTCCATTGACTGTAAACCCATCAATTTAATTACAGACATTTTAGGGATAAAACAAACTATACTGAATGGACCTAAAACAAGAAAACATGCATTCATCGACTAATATACCACTTTCCTTTCAATATCACCACACTGAATCTAAGCTTTCTTTACACTGCAGACTCTAAAACTTCCTGGGACTGAATTTCAGCGGTGGCAGTGATGCACACAGCAAAACAGTGATGGGCTGCTTTCAAAATCTGAGCTGCTGGACTTGGCCTCCCTACCAGCTTTAGGATGACAGTCTGTTTGGAAGACTATCTAAGAATACCAAGGCTGTGCCTGCATTTCTGATTTGGTTAAACTCTGGTTTCATTCTTTTCTTTAATCAAATCACCTATTTGCTGAAAGAGATTCAGCTCCCTTTGAAAGTCAGCCAGAAGCTTTAGACTAAATAGCTCTTTGGTGCCTGGGTAATAGTCCCTTTTGTTACACGTGTCTGAGTCACACCAACCACTCCTGGCTTGCAGAATCCTGTGGTCTCTTCTGAGATTTTTAATTTCTACTGCCTTTGTTGCATGTCCTGGCATTTCAGAAGAAATCTTCTATTTGCACAGTGATGTCTCTTTCCAATGCAGCATGAGTGGAATATTTATAAAAGCCAGTTAAGATACCTGCTGTCTAAATCTTTGTTTTGTAATCCCATTCTCCAATAAAAGGAACTAGAGCTCTTTGGACAAATAGCTGATTCTAGGGCTGGGGCAGGAAATACACAAGACAAGTCTGGAGCATCTTGTAGTGCCAGAAATAAAGAAAATGCAAAAAAAAAAAAAACACACCCCACAATCCACAATGATGAGAGTATGTCAAAGGACGAAAGAGTCAACTGAAAGCTCCCAATGGACAAAGCTGGAACAATTTGAGCAACAAAATAAAGTAGTATAGGATCATCATCCAAAGTATAGAATCAATATCCATGCATCCACCTTGATAAAAATAAATGATTGAATTACTAAGTAACTAAGTAACTCACTAAGTAACCAACTAGAGGAAAAGCAGCAAACCCCTCAGAAGACTTTCACATAGTTTCTGTAGATGCTTTGCCCTCAAGGACGTGAAGCAACAATCCCCACTTAGGACGTAAAGCGTCAATCCCTACTTCTTAAGCGTGGACTTCACACAATGACTTCCTTCCAAAAAGTACAATATGCAACAGGAGAAAAAAGAGTACCTCTGTGGTGGAGACACCGTCACATACTACCTCCGTCAGGTGGTGAAGGTGAACCTCAGTCGTGTTGTCATTTGTATCGCATATATGCTGTGCTAAGAATGGTGTCTTTCCAAACACAACTCTACTTTAATCACGAGACCAACATCAAATTTCCCTAGAGAGACATTTTACAAAACAGTTGACCAGTTCTCCTCAAAACTGTCAAGATCATCAAAAACAAGGCAATTCTGAGAAACCTGGTCCCAGCCAGGAAGTCTAAGGAGAAATGACAAATGTAACATGGTGTCCTGGATGGGATTCTGGAAAAGAAAAAGGATATCAGGGAAAAACAGGGGAATGTGATAGGGACTTTAGTTAGTAATAATGTATCAATATTGTTGCATTGATTGTGACAAATGAACCCTAGCAAAGGGAAAAACTAGTAACGGGAAACTGGTCACGGGGTATTCAGGACTCCATATTATATTCCAACTCTTCTGTAAGTATGAAACTCTTCTAAAATCAAAAGTTTATTTAAAAAACAATCAAGGATGTAAATATAAATTAAAATTCAACTATGTATAGCACTTCCAAAGCAAATATCTCAATGGAGCTGGCAATCAGATTAACAGATTCCTTTAAGACACGTCTAAATTCAAATATTCAGGCTAACAACTCAGCATTTTATCTCTCTTCTGACATCGTGTGTTAGAATGCATACTGATTTCATAAATATTAATATCTACAAAAGATCACTTAGTATTAAGGATAATTAATTTATTTGAGCATTTATTCAGTTTCATTTTAATTTATAAGAGAAAAATAGTTATTTTTGTGCTGTGAGCTCCTTATGCAGAGGAATGGGTCCCATTCATCTCTGTCCCCTCCGCATCCTACAACACAGGTGCTCAACTGGATTTGACGTGTGTGAGGCTGAATGCATAATGGCATTCATTCACTGATTGATTAAAAGAGCACCTGGCTCTGCCAACCAGGGTGATTATCAAAATGGAGAAGGAATAATAAAGGGAAGACACACAAACTCACACACATACACAAGCAGAAATTCTGCTTTGACACAACTGTTTTCTTAGGGCCCTTTATTGATGTAAGTGGCTCTGGTCTCATCTTACAGGTGTGCTCTTTTAGAGAAAACATCCTGAGGTCAAATTGATTTCCTTATGATTGTTCTTTTGAGCTATTTTTTATGTTCAACAAAATGGTACTTTAGAATGATTTCACCAAGAGCACTTGCATGATGGATTTAAATAAAACAATGGGGAAAAAAAAATCCAGAAGCTTCCATTTTTCTTGAGGACACTTGGAGAACAGTCACCCAATATCCACCACACATGCTAGAGGAATTGTAGGATGGTGATTTGAAACAAGATGATTTGAAGACGAGTTTAAAATCTTGTGGGAAACTGAGTGTTGTGAAATAAGCAAAGCTTTTTTTGGTTTTTTTTTTTTTGCAGATTTTCTCCTTCAATGATCCCCTTTCCAGATATCCACTTTCATTCTCCCAGTTAATCACTCCAGAAGCCCATGGTCCATCTGGACGCGTCCTTCTCCGCATTTCAACAGCAAACTAATCACCGTGTCTTCTATATTCCAAGCCCAAAGCATCTCCTGAATTTGTCCACTTCTAAAGTTGGTTCCTCCTTTTGTCTGAGCTACTAACAGATTGTCTTTCTGTGATTCTTGTCACTTCTGATCCATTGTCATATAGGAGCCAAAGGGATTATTATCAAATGCAAATTTTATGATGTCATTCCGAATGACTTCCTGTTGTTCTTGGCATAAAGCTTAAAACCTTTCTGCAGCCTCTCCTCCTCTGTAGTGAACATCACCGTGCAGGCGCCCAGACCCCTCCCTTCAGGATCTAGGCACTCATGGCCCAGCTGGCTGATGTGGGGCTCGCAGCTTTCTCTCCCTGGAAATCAATCTCGGTCAAGTACAATTATCACCTAATGGCTGGTCAACGGCGGGATATTCAAAGGTCTGTCTCCCTTGCCTCAATCTGGGACAACCCTGAAGGGCCATCCCGGCTCCTCGCATTGCCTGCGAAGTCCTCCGCTGCAACAACACTGAAGGGTCAAATTCTCCCTCTGCTCAATCCTGCTTCCCCCACCTCCTTTAGAAATACTGTCCCTGGTACACATTCTAACGATCCCCCTACCTCTGCTCAGATCTCCATCTCAGCCTGTTTCCCGTGTACTACCTCTCTTGCCTCACCTCTCACTCTCTGCATGGGATGCATCCTCTGCTCCATCTCTGTGGCAACCTGGATTTCAGTCCTGTGTCTGCACCAGTTGATGGAGCCGAGGCTCATCATTTGACACATTTACTCTTCTATAAAGAATGCATTCTAGATCAGAGATCGTTAAACTTCACACGCCTACGAATCACATCCGTCTTGCTAAAAATGCACGTTTGGATTTTCTGAGATTCTGCATTTCCTAATATCAGCTCCGAGGTGATGCTGATGCTACTGGTCTACAGACCACACCCTAGTATGAAGATTCTAGAAATTCTCATAGATTTATTAGAGCTGTACTAGTTTGACAAGCAGCAGCACAGGATTCTGGCTCAAAAATTCTGCTGTCGCAGAGAACTGGCTTCAAGTCCCTGCTCTGCCCTCCCCGCCATGTGGCCTTGACCAGGGCATTCAGTCCAAGTCCCAGTGTCCTCATTTATAAAATGAGAGGAGATGCTGCCAACTTCTTGGTTATTACCACAGAGACTGAATGATATGATATAGGCAGGGCCCTTACCACTGTGCCTGGCACACAGCCCTCGTCAGCTTCATATTACAAGGACAAATCAGTGTTCCACGTGGGAACGTGAAGACTGTTACTATGGATCAGTCCCCGGAGCCGCAGCCAGACGTTCAGACGGGCACTGCTGGCGGCGCCATCTCTGAACTCTAAGTGGGACAGAGCTGCCGAGAGGAGCCCAGAACAGGACTGACTGTTTGGGTGCAGAGAGATGAAGATGGGCTCTATCAAACAGAAGAGCAAAAGCTAGGAAAGGGGATGGTGCTGCTTTCTGGAATTTTCCACGTCACTTCACAGGTAAAGGAAGGCACGCAAGTCTCAGCTACTGGCTGTTCTGTGTTTGGTGGGTCAGATGACCTGGGAAGTGGGGAACAGAACCCTCGCAGAAGCAGAAGAGAACCCAGTGCATCAGTCCTCTTTTCTGCGCATGTGCTTAGAAGCAGCCGCTCCCAGAATACACCCTTCAGACCCCTGCTGCATTTAACCCTAGCTAAGTGTATGTGTGAGCAAACAACCAAGAGTCCCCAGAGACAGCATTAAAAAGGCCTTCACGGCCTTCACATGTTTTCTTTGATTCAGAGCAAAGGAGCTATATCAACAGGCAGTACCGTTGTTTCCTCTCAGTAGGGACGGCTGAAAGCAGCCACTGTTGTAGAAGCCAGCCTGCCGACAAAGGGACAAAGGGACACATCTCGGAGCTGTGTGAGACAAATAGGCAAACAGCGAATGTCATTAATTCCATTTCAGCCAAGAGCAAGTGCAGATGGACTGGTGAGGCAAGGCCACACTCGGGGCAGCAAAGCCAGCGGCTGCGGGGCAGGATTTGGGGCAGGGGGTGGGTAGGAAGCAGCCTAGCAAAAATTCTATGCCGGTAAGTCCTCTGTAGTCCCTACCATGAGCAATCACAGTCAGAGGAAGGGCAATGCTAAGGCAGGCCTGAGTAAGATCATCCTGCTGCAGAAAGGAACTTGACATAGAGAAGGACCCATTTTGCAAAAGACCGGTGACATTGCTCAAAACACAATGGGGAAAGAGAATGTGCAATTTAATTGAGCTGGTTATAACTCAGTCCTGCTGGCTTTTTAACAAGTTCAGTGGACATTAATGTTTTAATCATCTGCTAAGAGCAATGTCGACACGGTTCTAAATGAATGACGTTTTCCTCTACTCACAACCCATTCATAAATTCATTCATTCAACCTCATTTCTAGCTTCCTTGGCTGTTACATGTGGCCAAAGGATGGGGTCCTCACCAATGGAACACGAGCAGAAGGGATGAGCTCCAAGCCTGGCCCATAAAACCTTCTCCTCCATGGTCCTTACTCTCCTCTTCACTAGACTGAAGAACAGAGAAGATTTCTAGAATCTTCTGGAAGACTGAGCCACAAGACAGGAGACTGAGTCACAAAATGACCGAATGGAGTAGAACGCAAATGCTCAACTGATTCCGTGGCCCCATGATAGGTGTGTGAAATAAACATTTATTGTGCTAAGCCATTTAAATTTTAGTGCTGTCTGCTATAACAGCTAATCTACCCAGACTGACACACGTGTATAATGCCATGAGGGGAGAGAAGATGAGTTAGCTTAGTCCCAGGGAATCTGGGAAGGCACTGCAGACGGGAAAAGACTCAATGGAGTAGAAGAAGGACTAGAAGTTTGCTAAATGGGCAAGGGAGAGGGGACGGCCATTGTGGGGCAGGTAAGAACAAATGCAAGGGTAAGACATCACTAAATCAAATGGCTTATTTGGGAAATTATGTTTTCATATGGTTGGAAGGTGAGATGGCAGGTGAGACTTGGGAGGTAGCAGACAACTGAGGGGCAGGGGTGAGCAGACGATGACTTCAGGGTCAGTTCCAGCCTGCTACTTGTTTTGGTACAGCCTGTGAACTAATAATGGTTTTTACATTTTTAAGTGGTTGGAAGAAATCAAAAGAATCATATTTTGTAACATATAGAAAACTATATGAAATTCAGATTTCAGGATCAATAAACTAAGTTTTATAGGGATAAAGCCATGCTCACTCATTTATATCTTGTCTATGGCTACTTTAGCAATACAATGGCAAATGTCAGAGGTGAAGAGTTGTGACACAGATCATGTGGCCCACAAAGCCTAAAATATTCACTATCTGCCTTTTCACAGAAAAAGTTTGCCCAACTCTGTTTAGAGGCTGGTCTTTATCATACATGATAGACTATGTTATTGTTCCCATTCTTCACTTCTCCTTGAACCATACTCCTTGTCATGTGACTTTGAATGTCATACCACTGAATGGAGTATATTTTTCTGCTTCATTGATTTTGGGCTTGGGTCATGTGACTTGCTTTGGTCAATGGAACATGGGAGAAAGTGATAGTGTAAGCCTCAGCAATGATAGAAATCACGTTTTCCTCTCCCTTCTTGTATTTCAGTCATTGTCACTAGAAGGACACATCCCTCATAGCACAAGAATGAAAGGAATGTGGAACGGAGCCACTGGAACTGAACCTCAGACTCAGAATCTGAAGCAGAGCCATTCCAGCCAATTCTCAGACCTATTAGAGTGTTAATAAATGTTTATTGTTGCATGCCAATGAGCTTTGGAACTGTTTGTTAAGCAGCAATAGCTGACTGATACATCATCTAGTGGCTGAGGAGGGAAAAGTACTAGGTGCAAGCCCAGGCACACTTCCTTCTAACTAAACGTTAAAGAATATTAGCAAGTTGAGTTTGCCAAGGCCAAATGCTAAAGGCTTTTATATTAATCATATAGAAGCCTGGTATGAAAGCAAAATCACAGTGAATTTAGGCAGAAAACTCTTGACTCTTTCTCCTTTTCTTGCGATTTGAATCAGGCCTCTGACATTCCTTCCCCAAAGTTAAGTGGTGCTATGTTTGCATAAAAATTCTCCTTTTCTTCCTTTTATTGTAACTGATATTTATTTTAACATACCATACCACTGCTACATCTTCAGTGGCTGTCTAATAGGGATATGCCCCTTCCCGCAATCTGGTCTGTATAGTTTTGTAGCTTGAGAATCTCTAATTCATCGACCCTAGGAAATTCTCAAATATGAATCATTCTATGAAATGTCTAAGAAAGGAGATGAGGTAAAACACCAAAGGTGTCTCTTCCAGGTTTCTTGGCTAATACCTATGTGGGTTGTCATGGTGACTGGAGAAGAGATGGAGAACAGAGAAAAGAGTGCAGAAGTTATTGTCATATTGGGACCTATAAAGCCTTTATGAACATTTGCTTCTTGGAAATTAACTCAGAAATGGCATCATTCACGATTTGGTTTTCTGAGTTTCACAAGGTCAGTGAAATCCCCTTAAGATTCTATGGGGGCGGGGTATAGCTCAGTGGTAGAGCGTGTGCTTAGAATACTGAGGTCCTGGGTTCAATCCACTAAAAAAAAAAAAAATAAGTAGACATAATTATCCACTCCCTCCACCAAAAAATAAAAATAAACTGCATTAGTAATGTCTCTAAAAAAAGATTCTATAAACTGGGATGATTTCTTCTTTCTCTTATTCCAGAGTCCTAGGGGTCACGGCTAGGAGAAGCAGCATCCTGGGCATGGTAATACTAACATTTAAAATTTGATATTTGCTTATTTATTTGTTATACTGAAGTTCCCCACTTGTTTCCAGTTGCTGCCTGCCCTCTGACCACCAAAATTAAGCAAATAAAAAAGGCAGATACACAAAACCACAATGACATCCAAAATAACGAAAACACAATCTCTGGGGGATGAGACACAGGCATGAATATCTTTTGAAATTCCTGGCTGATTCCAATGTACAGATAAGTCTGAGAACCAGTGTTCTGAGCCTGTTCTTGGTAAAGCAGCATTCTGCTCATCACAGGGGCACAAAGAGGCAATCACACCATCGTAAGAGCTGGGGACATTTAGTCCAGAACAAGACGTGTATCAGTTAAGATATTTTCAGTTTCAAAGTAACAGAAATCCTGATTCACACCAGTTCACACGATAAAACCATTTGCAGTGTCACATAAACGGGAAGTTCAATGGTAAGATTCCTTCTGTCTCTCCATGCTGAACATCCATGGTGTCATCGCTGGCACTTCTAGGAGAGCGTCCCGGAAGCACCTGGGGCTCTATGCTTTCCTTTCAGGGTCAGCCCAAGAGAGAAAAGTTTTCTTTCCTTCAACTATTGGACGATGTCCCGCCTTTGCTTTGACTGGACCAACTTAGCTGTGCCACCCCCATCCACATATTAACCAATCACTAGCTGTCTTAGCTTAGGCTGCTACAAGATCAGGGTGCCAAGAGATTCAGCGTCTGGTGAGAGTCTGTTTCCCAGGCTGCAGATGGCTGCCTTCCTGCTGCGTGCTCACATGGTGTTTCTTTGGCATATGCATGTGGTGAGAGAGGGCTCTTATATCCCCTTCTCTTCTTGTAAGCCCACTAATTCCATCATAAGGGCATCACCCTTAAGACCTACTCAAAACCTAATTACCTCACAAAGGTTCTCCCACCAAATATCATCACAATGGGGGTGAGGTCTTCAACATATGAATTTTAGGGGGACACAAACATTCAGTTCATAACACTAGCTAACTGGCCAGGAGAGTCTCTACTGATTGACTTAGAGCTAGGTTACAACTCACCCCTGAACCAATGACTGGGACAAATGTTTGGTTTAGGCCAATTAAGATTCACCATTAGAGCTGGCAGGGAGGATAATTCCACTCAGAAAGCACGGCTGCTCCATAACAGGATACGACTGGGTCCTGTTAAGAAGGGAAAATTATGGAATAGCTGCAGGTTAGACAAAAAAAAAAAATATCCACTGAAGAATAGAGACAAAGCAGAAGATACTTTAAATTATTCTTTAGTTCCTCTTCGGTAGCAGAATGGAACTGGATTTCTCCTGAGAAGAGGAGGCCCTTCCACACATTCTTTTCCAAGTCATGAACCATGGACAGATGATGAGCATCATCAAAGTCTGATCATTCCTGACATTTTGGATTTCTTCTGTCTTCCTAACCATTCTAGGAAGAGGGGAGCAACATAGGTATCATCTACCCAGGCAGCCAGAATGAATCAAGGAGTCGGGAAGTCCTCATTCATAGGTCCAAGAGAGCAGACCCTACCTCCTTAACATAAAAGCAATGGCTCCTTTTTACCCCATTGGGAAGATATCAAGTCAACCTCTGAACATCCTCAGCAGACCCCGTAAAAGATGGCAGCTCCTCTCCCTGTTTGATTAGAGTAGTTTCCTGAGGACTATTAAATTCAAAACCACTAGAGTTTAGTCTCTTGGTTGAGTAGTTCCCCAGTCAAAATGTAAACACTCTTTGAATTTATCAAGTTAAGCAGAAAATCCGTCCAGGTGTCTCCTAAGAGGAGTCAAAGAGCGGGGCTAGTAGACTAGTTCTCAACTTCAGCTGCACGTAAGAATTTCCACAAGGTTAATTAAGTCTCTAAATCCCTGGGGACCTTGTAAAAATTCAGATTCTGATTCAGGACATCAAAAATCAGTCCTGAGAGTCTGCATTTCTAAAAACCACTAAGGTTATGCTACTGCTGCTTTGCAGATGAAATCTGAGTAGCAATTATGCAGAAAATTACAAGATGGTACCATTTTTCTTGCTTTAAGGTATCAGCCTAATTTCCCCCTATAAACTTATAAATCAAATAGATACTGAAAATTTGATAAATGTTCTGTTTGTTAAAGATTAAACATGACCAGATGACACATTTCCTTTGTAGGGGAGGAAAAATCTCTTTCCTTTACCCATCTTAGGTTCTCAGCTGTGTCTCTGTAACAAAAGACAGATTAATAAGAGAAAAGGATACGAATTTATTTAATAGAAGTTTTACATGACATGGGAGCCTTGAAAAGGAAATGAAGTCCTGAAGAGAGAGTTAAACTCGAGTGTTTTTATACCAGGCTTGATGAAGAGTGGAGAGTCATGAAAAAAAAATACGAGAGGACAAAAGGGTGGGAGCTAAGGGTCACCAACTGGGGGAAACTGAGCAAGGCCAGTTTGTTCGGATTCCTCTCGGCCTCCCTCAATGTGTGCAGTTAAGGCTGCTCCTTTCCTCCAGGTATAGGGAGGGGACCTCTCACATGAAGACCTTCTGATCCTGTTTCAGTGGAAAGTCAGAGTTCTTCCAGCACCTGTCAGTTCTCAAATTCCTCCAGTTTAAAATATTCAATATGTCAAGGTGCCATATTTTGAGGTAGCGCGTCCTAAACCGCATTACTTTTTGTCTCATTATCTGGTCAGACATGTCCACCTACAATAAAATCGCACATTTCCACTTGCACTATCTGAGCCATACTTCACTGTTAACTCAGCTTTTCTGACTGAGTCCTGTGGCATCTCTGAGTGTTGGTACATACCGAGATGAAAGCTCTGAACTTGAGGAAGGATGGCCAGGGGCACAATAAAAGAAAGAAACTCTTTCAGGAGGTTGTCACACGTCCCCTTGGAATAAGTGATCCATGCAATAAAAAGAAATGGGGTGCGCGTGGGACAGATGGCGGTCCAGTATCTTCAAGGCGCCAATGAAAGGAAAATACACTGCAGAAAGTTGAATTACCCAAAAAGTTAACAGCAGGACTTCTCATTTGCCTAGAAAATTGGACATTCTGAATTAAACATTAACATCAAATTGATCCAGTGCTGGTGATGTAATGCTCAAATAAATGAGTTTTACAAAAATCATATTCTTCTTTAGAATGTTGGCTTCCCACGGCAATAGGCATTTTAGTCCAACTTGTCCTCTGTCTGGATCAAAAGGAACACTCATATTTTTGAGGCAGCACAACAGAAGCTTCAGATTTCTCCAAGGGCCATTTATAACAATAAGCACAGGTTAGCATCACCTTCTCATTTGGAGACCATAATCTGAATTTGAATCGGATTTCAATAATGTAGCATTTGGAATGCAAATAGGAAAGTAATTAAGGTAACGAGAAAGGATGTAAAAGTATATGATTTTCTGAATGCATCCTGAAATCTCTTTGGTTTGAAGAACCCCTCTAGCCGGAGCCCGTGCAGAATAAGTTGTGCTAATACAGAAGTAAGAAAGAGACCAGGTTTTTAAAAAATATTTCAGTCCTTTAATGTTCTTTCAAATTAGCATGCTGATAATGCAGAAATCTTTCCAATTAAATAGAAAGATAAAAGCAATGCACACATACTTATTCCAGAGAAACTCTTCCTGTGTGAATTAGCTCTCTTAGTCAGTAAGCATGGATTGTGATAATGTTCTGGGGAGAATGAGGTGCGAGACGACGATCACATCCCAGGTCTCGGGCAAGTCTGTGGGATGGGCTGCCAAGTTAGGATCCTTGGCTTTGTGCAGGTAAGAATTCAAGAGCAAGCCGCAGTAAAGTGAAAGCAAGTTCATTTAGAGAGATACACACTCCATAGACAGAGTGTGGTCTGGCTCAGAAGGGAGAGTGCCCTGGAGTGTGAGTGCCGAGTGCAGGGCTGCTTCGGTTTTGTGGGCTGGGTGATTTCATAAACTAATCAAGCGGGAGAGAATTGTTCCAACTGTTTTGGGAAAGAGGCAGGGATTTCTAGGAATTGGGCCACCACCCAATTTTTGGCCTCTTATGGTCAGTCTAGGAACAGTCATGGCGCCTGTGGATGCGTCACTGAGCATGCTAATGTATGACATCGAGTGTATCATGAGGCTCAAGGTCTTCTGGAAGTCAAATCTTCTACCATCTTGGTCCTAGTTGGTTCTAACCAGTATTTACCCTATCCTCAATGGCTGTGCCCTGCCCCCTTCCTTCCTGTCTTATTAACACCCTGAGCTGTAGGGTAACTGATAACAGAATTTGGCCCTGCAATCTTTAAACACTTAAAGAAAGTGCAGGCTATTGTATTACTTTTCACAACTATTCTTTCCCTTGCTTCGTTCTCAGAGGACCCTTCTGCCCTATTGATTCTGGACTTGGCCATGTAACTTGGTTTGGCCAATGGAATATGAGGTAATGCGATGTAGACCAAGTTCAAATGAAAGCTTTGAGTATGGGTGCGTGCTTTGGCTTAGCCTCTTGCTCCTCCTCTTGGCCAGAAATGGGCAGATCCTAACTCAAGCGCTCCTTGAGCCTGCACACTAGAATGAGGAAGACAAGTGAAGCAAAGCAGAGCCAATCAAGAGATGAGTAAAGCGCAGTCCATGCAACTGACCCACTGCTAACTTACACCTGCCCACAAGCAACGTGAGTGGGAAATAAGTGGTTACGACTGCAAGCCATCAAGTTTTGGAGGACTGTTTGTAACTGCAAGCAAATCCTACCAATACAGAAATTGGTATGCAGAAACGGCGAGCTGCCAAAACACTGTCTCCCTCCCTTCCATTCTCTCTCTCCCTGTCTCTCTGTCTATGTCTCCCTCTCTTTCCCTCTCTGCGTCTCTAAACACACACACACACACATGCATATGTATGTGAGTGCATGTATGGTGTGTATATGTGTGTGTGCTGTTTTAAGTTTCTTTGTTTTACTGCTTTGTTCACATGCAATTTTTAATATGGTTTCTTGTTATCTTTGTTTTAAAGAAATAAACATTTATGAGAATATTGGTTAAGGTCATGGATCTGCAATGATTGTGTCTATGTTTGAAAACTGGCTCCTACAACATAGGGATAATAACAGTTTTTACATGGTAAGATTTTTGTGCAGGCAAACAAGCTTAGTGAAGTCCTTTCAAGAATTTCTTGAACTCTTAGCACTCAACACAGGAGATCCATTCATATATTCTGTTTGTACATACTATGTAACATTATGATAAAAATAATGTAAGTTAAAACTGGAAGTTTGTAAAGAATAGTTTTCCTTTTATAAAGGTTGGACATCTCTCCAGCTAAAAAATGAGATTTTTAAATTTGTCCTCAGCAGCTGAGTTTAGTATGTGAGTGATGGTGATTTTAGGGACTGACGGATGACAGACAGGACTGTAGAGAATGTTGGAACAGTGCACGTGTGGATGTATGGTGTGCATGTGTGTGTGTGAGAGAGAGAATCTTAGATTTATCTTCTCCCATTCCATAAAAAGAGCAGGCGTACACACTATTAAAAAGGACTGACAGGTGAATACTATATGATATCACTACTGATATGTGAAATCTAAAAAAATGATACAAATGACTTATTTATAGACCAGAAATAGTCTCACAGACAGAGAAAACAACCTTAAGGTTACCAAAGGGGAAAGGGTAAGGGAGGGATAAATTAGGAGTCTGGGATTAATAGATATACACTACTGTATATAAAATACATAAACAACAAGGAACTACTGCATAGCATATGAACTATAATCAATCCTGTAATAACCTATAATAGAAAAGAATCTGAAAAAGAATATCTATATCTAAATCACTTTGCTGTACACCTGAAACTAACACAACATTTTAATCAACTATACTTCAATAAAAAAAAAAAGCTGATAGGGGAGTGGAGTAGGAGATGGGAGGGGGAGACCTGCTTTGATCAAAGACAAAGAGTATCTGCCTCTGCTTTTCCCTCCTTCCCCGTTTTCCTCTCCCACTCTGGGGGAGCTGGTGGTCATATGGAGTTTGCATTTCAGACAATTTTTCAAATCAATGGTCAAACTTAGAGATTTTATGAAGGGTTCTCCTTTTGGATTCACAAAGAGATGGATAAAAATGTCAATCTAGCCTTTTAACCACATTTTTTTACCCCCTGTATATGTGTAATAAGAGATTCTTTACCTGAGAAATATATTATCCTAACTTTAAAAGTTCTGGAGTTGAAGAATGGGCAGATCTTTTTAGATTTTTTTTTCCACCAGGACATAGTTGCTCCTGAAGTTACTCGGAGAAAGAATGTCAGGAGGAAAATTACTTTGTCTAGTGTCCCTGGAAAGTATTTACTGAGAGAAGCTTCTTAAGTAGAAAAATCTGATTGCCTAACTCATGTGCGGAGCTAGTTAGCAGAGCACAGGTGACGGAGGAACACAGTGAAGGTAAGTGAACACAGGGCTGACGAGGGCTGATCACGGCAGGCCAGATGTCACGCAAAGACAGCATGGAGACCTTGGGAGGGGCGCAGGGATGAACTGCTGGAAAAATCATTTGACTGTGCCTTGCAGAACCGTGCAAACCATGTTTACATGGAGGCAACTTCCATGATATGGGCTAAAGTTTAAACACACTATTACTTACCAGTGCAAAGAAAATGTAGCTTTATTTTTCTCATATTAATATTTGTTTAAAATATTTATGTATATCACACACACACACACATAATTTTATATAGATGCACGAAGGTGAATATGGACATGCTCTGTTTAGACCAAGCATCAGCAAATGTTTTCTACAGAGGGTCAGGGAGTAATATTTCCAGCTTGTGGACGCTGTGGTCTCTGTTGCAACTACCTAACTCTGCCCTTGGAGATGAAAGCAGCCACAGACAATACATAAATGAATGAGCGTGGCTGTGTTTCAATAAAACTTTATTTACAAACACAGATGGTGGACTGGATTTGGCCTACAGGGGGCAGTTTGTCAACCCCGTTTTAGGTCTGTTTTTCCTTTTCTCTCACTCTTCACCTCTCCCACTCTCCCCGCCATGTACCAACTACTCCTAATTTAACCCTGTACATTCAACCCATGTGTGTCCTTTCATATTTTCCTTCAGAAAACAGCTTTATTTTTTCTTCCTATAACTCCTAAGTCCTTAATCCACAGGGAAGTAGGGAGATAATAACTTAAGTTGTAAATGAATGATTTCTTTATTAGTTAGGGTAAAAGAATCCTAGCTGCTGTAACAAACAAACTCCCTAATCTTAGCAGCTTAACCCAATAAAAATGTTTAGTCCTCATCATGCAAAGTCAAATGCAAGTGTGTATGACTAGTGGGCAGCCTTCCATGGGGGGACTCAGAGATCCAGGTTTTCTCCATCTTGCAGCTTTGTTATCCCTTGTACTTCTGGATTTTCTGCACATCGGTGATAGATAAGGGAAGAGATAATGTAGAGGACCACACAGGAGTTTTTTTATGGGCCAGGCCTAGAAATGGAAGGCACCTCTGTCCACATTCAACTGGTCGGAACTCAGTCATATAGCTACCTGTGACTGCAAGGGATTCTGGGAAATATAATCATGCTGTTCCCCCAGGGGCACATTCTCAACTCCTTAATATACATAGTTTGGCAAACTTCTTTCCCTTTTAATTTGAGGAATGATTTGAGTGTTGGAACTCACTCTGACACGTAACTCCTTCATGTCTTACTCACTCTTAGATCCAGCTCAAATGGTCTCTCCCCTCTGTAGCCTCCCCATATGCTCCATAAAGAATTCACAGTTTTATTAATTCCTTGCAGTATTAATAGCGTCTTCATTTTTAGTCCTAAATATCGATTGATCGATTGACCTACCTACCTACCTACCTACCTACCTACCTATCTCCCTTTATTTTAGACCTAGTCACAATATTTTACATCATTTTGTTCAGCTTGTAAGATTAGGTCCACACTACTCTGTATACTTAATGAAGTCCAGGTTAGTGACTTTATTAAAATAATTTTATCTGCTCCAGTCTTAACATACTGCATCATACAGCACTTGACTGTGGAGCCAACACTTCTGGTTGAATTTCTGACTGTCCCTATGAAAGTTGCTTACACTCTTTGCACCTCAGTTTCCTAAACTATAAAATGGAGATAATAAAAACAGTACCCACTTCATGGAGTTGTAAGGATGAAATGAGATGATAGTTATAAAGTTCTTAGAACAGTGCATAGAGTATAGTAAGCACTATAGAAGTGCTTAATAAACGTTTGTAATAAATGTCTTCTCCCTGGCCAGCTGCAGCCAATCAGGATTCTTCCCTTTCTAGCAGTCATTACATCATTCTGTGGATCTGATCTTGAGAGAAGGCTTTCCCATCTGCATTGCCACAACTTATGGCTACTACCCAATTGATTCCTGAACATCTAGTGCCACATCACCATACAAGCCACCATGTCTTGTTAAAATTTCTAAAAGGCAAATAGCATATGAACTAAATATCCTCTTGACTCCAACTTAGTAAGAAGAACAAATACTTACAGTAAAAACTAGTCCTGTGTAGATAGGCTGATACGGTCCTTACAGGTTATTGTCAGAAATATTTCAGATGTTTAGATACACAAGAAAAATTAAATTTGCTCTGTGTGTGTGTGTATGGAAGATAAATAAGTCGTAAGTGTGTGCCCTTGACGATAAGTGACTAGCTGGTCCAGATAGTATAAATATTAATGCAAAGGCCAAGGTAAGAGGAGGACTTAATGCTAGCAGGAAGGGAGAAAAGAGAGCTCAGAAACAAGAGTGCCTAGCATGAAAATGGGACTCCCCAACACAAGACCTCTCTCCTACATCACTTAGCTACCTACCTCCTCCGACTGAACTGCCCGCCCCTAATCAATTGAACAGGGCCTGCCTGCGGGTTTACTCTCAAAACCGGATAATTCGTGGTCATGTGACTTAAACTGCAAGCGTATTTATCCCCCATTACACTGAGATGTCAGGTTTTTGTGGTGAGTTTGACATAAACTCACCCCTACACAAGAATTCGTATTACTCTTCCAGAAGTCTTTCATAAGAATGTAGTAAATAATAAATATTCTGATTTGTTTACAATAACTTTAATTACAGCCTTACTCATAGTAGCAGAACAAAGGAAACACTCAAACGATAGAGAAAGGGTTAACTAAGTTATGGACCATGCATATTCTGAGATATTATGCAGCCATTTATTTAAAATTCTTTTTTTAGTTTTAACTATTTGATTGATTTACAACGTCAAGTTAGTTTCTGGTGTACAGCTTAGTGATTCAGTTATATATATACATATATATTCCTTTTCATATTCTTTTTCATTATAGGTTATTACAGGATATTGAATGTAGTTCCCTGTGTTATACTGAAGGACTCTGTTGTTTATCTATTTTATATATAGTAGTTTGTATCTGCTAATCCCAAACTCCTAATTTATCCCTTCCCCGTCTTTCTCCTTTGGTAACCGTAAATCTGGTTTCTATGTCTGTGAGTCTCTTTCTGTTTTACAAATAAGTTCATTTGTATCATCTTTTTAGATCCCACATATAAGTGATATCACAGACAGAGAAAGACAAACACACAGCCATTTTAATTCCTGTTTTTAAAGCCCACAAAGACAAAGAAATATATGATTACAATATATGTTAGGTTTTGCTATAAGATTACAGAATGACTTGTACAATATAATCCTGATTTTATTCAAACTTACATATATATGTATTGACACAAAGGTAAAAACTAAAAGGAAAAATATCAAAAAATTAATATTACTTACATCCAGCTATCGGATTTATGGGTGACTTGCATTATCTTATTTTTTTAATGGATTCCAGATATTCTTTAATAAGCACATATTGCCTATACAAGCAGAACAAATACATTGCAATTAAAACACTTTTAATTTTTATGTGAAACACTGTTAGCTTAGGGAGTAGAGCTCTGGGACAACCTTTCCACTGAAGGAGTTCCAGGGTACAGCTGCAAAAGACGCAGAGCCCATCAGAGATACAGCAGCCACAGCCAACTCCCAGCTAATGATTTGTGAGCAAGAAAAAATGTTGATTCCTTAAGTCACTATAAATCGGGGTTGTTTGTTATTGCAAGAAAGCTAAGTCAGAGATAATGCCTGAAAGTTTCAAGATCCTGTTAGTCTGTCTCTTTACTATGAATCTTCTCCTAATAGGATTCATACAATGTTAGACTGAAAAACTTTGGGAATTGTCTTTTACCTTCTCATTTTTCAGTTAAGTAAGCTGAGGTTCAAACATGGAAAATAACTAACCTAAAGACACGGTGATTTAATTACACAACCAGGATTGGAGTTCTCTTTGTCTAAACCTCCTTCACTATTTTTCTAGTTGATGGGGCAACTGAGAGATTAATGGGAAATCTTATATGCTGGTGCCCCAAACACCATCCACCTAGGTCCAGTGTTTTTTTAAACCATAGCATTACTGAGCAGTTCAATTTCTGGCCTGTCTGTTGTGGATTATGGACCTGGAATCCGAAGCATGTAACAAAAGTTGGGCAAAATTTATATATGAAAAGTTTTAGGAAATTATTAAAAGTCACTAAAGGACACCAAACAAATGCTGATGCTTAGAAAGTCAGAACAATGTCAATATACCACTTCTCTCCAAATTGGTCTGTAGAGTCAATGCAAGTTCAATGAAGATCACAACAGATTTTTTAAATTCAAAAATTTATATGGAGGAGAAAGAAGTCAAACTTGTCTATGCATTCATGAAGAAAAAATAGGGCAAGTTTAGTTACTATGGGAGACATTACTATATAATAAAGCCAAAGGTATGACAGGAGAGTGAATAATTCATACAAGGATAGAAAAAATAGACCAATGAAACAGGAGAGCCCAGAAACAGATACAAAGACAGCATTTCAGATCAGTTGAGAATGGATGGGCTTCTCAACAAACAGTGGTTGGACAATTAATTAATCTATAAAGAAAAAAAATGGATCCTAGTCAGAGACCATCCATACAATCACTTCTAAGTAGTTTAAAAACTTAAGTGAGAAAAGCAAACCTTCAAAATTTCTAGAAGAAAAATAGGAGACTATATAAATTTGGGGTAGAAAAGAACTTTATAAACTGCATATACAAGTATAAACTATTAGTGAAACAAACTACTGATAAATGTGACTACATTTAGAAAATAAATAACTTTTGGTAATCAAAATATGCTATAAAGAAATTGAAAAAGTAAGCCACAAACTAGGAGAAAATATTTGCAACTTATATCAACAAAGAATTATTATCCAGAACACATTAAGAAGTTATAAACATTCATATAAAGATCCATATAGAGAATAAAAATCTATAGAAGTCTGTATAAAGATAAGTAAACCAAGGAAAAATGATCAAAGGACACTTACAGAAAGAAGAAACCTCAATGACCAATAAACTTATAAAACTACACTTGATCTCATTACAAATCGGGGAAGTGTTAAGGAAAGTACAATGACAAGTCTTTGCAGACCACCAGTGCTATGGACTGAACTGTGTCCCCTCAAAATGTACATGTTAAAGTCACCCACTGTGACTGTATTGGGAGTAAGGAAGTAATTAAGGTTAAATAACATCATAAGGGTGGGACCCTAATCCCATATGATTAGTGTTCCTATAAGAAAAGACATAGAGCAGGGAGGGTGTAGCTCAGTGGTAGAGCATGTGCTTAGCGTGCACAAGGTCCTGGGTTCAATCCCCAGTACATTCATCAAAAATAAATGAATGAATAAATAAATAAATAAACCTAATTACCCCCCCATTTTTTTTTTTAAAGGTTAAAGTGATGGAAATGTTACCTGTCTTGATTGTGGTGGTGGTTTCATAGTTGTATATATCTACCAAAATTAATCAAACTGTGTATCTGAAATACGTGTAGTTTACTGTACAGGAATTATACCACAATAAAGATGTTTAAAAATTTTTTTAAAAGGTCAAAAATAAAAAGACACGTAGAGCTCACTCCCCTTCCCTCTTTTCCTCCCTCCCTCCGTCCCTCCTCTCTCTGCTGCATGAGGACAGGCTGTGAACGTGACCATCTGCACGCCTGCAAGAGAGCCCTCATTAGAACCCAACTATTCTGGGAACCTGACCTTGGACTTTCAGCTTCCAGAATCATGAGATAATACGTTTTTGTTGTTTAAGCCACCCAGGCTATGGTATTTTCTTACGGCAGCCCAAGCTTACTAAGACAACCAGATAGGCAAAACATTTTAAAGTCTGACAATACCAAGTGGTGTGCGTATGACTGAGGGGCAATCTTGCAGATTCCTAGTGGAATTACAAACAAATATCTTGAAAAAAATCGGCACTATTTATTAATTTTAAAGGTAGTGTAACCTACAACCCAGATAGTCTACCTCTTGCTATTATCTTAGAGAATCTCTTCTATGTGCCCACAGGAAACATAAACAAAAATATTTTAGCCACATTTTTATAACAGAAGAAAAAACACACAAAAAACAAAAACCAAGAAAAGCAACAACAACACTAAAAATAATATAAATGCTGTTTTAGGAGAATGGTTGTGAACATTCTGGAATAAGACTAGAATGGAACAGTACACAGCAGAGAAAATTAACAATCTAGTATGAAATTCATCAACATGGGTTAATCATAGAAACATAACACTGAGTAAAAAAGCAAACTGCAGAAGAATACCATTTATCAGAATTTTAAAAATCAACTTAACTAAACTATTTGCATTTAAAAAACACATATGTATGCCTACATGTGCCACAGAAATCTTAGAGAAACAACATAATAATACCAACACTAAACTTGGGTAATGACTATGCTGAACGAAGAAGAGAAAAGGAATCAAGAAAAGACAAAGAGGGCTTCAGATTCTGGCTATGTTAAATTTCTTAGCTTGGTGATTGGTACACAGGAGCTTATTGTAATATTTTTTATATGATACACATACTGATTTGTATTCGCCAAATATTTTAAAATAAATGACAAGATTAAAATTATTAAGAAGAATATTTTGGCAATTAAATGTGATTTTCTTAATTAACGGGTACATGTCCTTAAGTTCTAGATCAGACTGGAGAAATATAACTAAAGAAACAAAAGTGTGTGACTCATAACAGAATTTAAATCTGACTAATTGGAACTAATTGCTGAGAGGCACCCTGTGAATTGCTCAATTTGATCACTAAGTTCAGGGAATGAGAAACCACCATGAAAAATCAATGAAACAACATCTCAAAATGTACCTTGCCTGATTATGCAATGATTGTTTAGCTTCAATTAATTATGACAATTAAGTAGTTTTTACTGTACTGGTAGTGTTAACTCATTATATTAATTTGCTAGCAAAAGAATTAGCTTGTGACCTCAAAGGGGAATAGCTTTTTGTGATGTACTGGCGTTTGGAAAAATGATGAATATGCCTCTTCCGAAGGGACAGATACGTAGACTCCTTTTGTAAAACATTTTCTATTAAGCGAGTCTTACTTTCGTATCAGCTAATATTACACAGTATTAAATATTATATATTTATATAACATTAAATGTATATTTACAGTTATATTCCATTATACGTTATATTATATATATATATGGGAGAGGGAAACCGTTCATGGAGGATAAGCTGCAGAGATTCAGTGCCTGGCAGTTCACCTGTTCATCCTCTAGTCTTAATTCAAATGTACTGAAAATAAAAATCACTGTAGCATCGCTTGTCTAACCAAATAGCTTGATTACAAAGTTGGGTATACAAGCCCAGATTTCTACACATTGAATGAAAGCCAGTTATGAAGGGGTGACAACAAACCCAGTAAATCAGAGAATTTCCATCCAAGGCAATAGAATAAGAAGAGCAAATAGGAAAGGGTTTTAAACTAAGTTTAATTTGTAACCTTAGAGAGTAAATAGGATTTGTACCGATGAAGAGAAACAGTGTTATCAAAAAGAACTAAATTATAATCTTAGATATCAAATGTCACAATTAGAAAATAAAGACTGCAACGGAAGAACTCCAGAGCAGATGCAGAAATTCCAATATCCTTAAATATTTCTGGAAAGAGACACTAGACATAATGGAAGTACAATTCAATATGTGAGGATTTCCCAATGGTAAATAAAGAGTCTACATAAAGAATAAAGACCGGCCTAAACACTTGCTGAGCAAAAGAAACTGAACAGTACTCTACTCCCTGAAAACACACACACACACACACACACACACACACGTTTGGCTTCACTGTGTGTGGGGTGCACCAACTTGGGTTCAACAACGGAAGGAGATAGCGGGGTTCAAGAAGCAATGTGAATGTCGATGAAAAACTAATCAGTCGATCTAAGAAAGAAATGGAAAATTTTACTTGAGCCAAATTTGAGGATTATAACCTAGGAAGAGCATCTCAGAAAGCTCTGAGAACTGTTCTGCCCGTGAGAAGTCAAGGCATAGTTATATAAGTTTTTTTGAGACAGAGTCTGTACATCAAATGGCGTATTATTGACAGTTCACACAGTCCAGATCTAAGTGCCATCCTGGTGGGTCATGTGACCCCTTACAAGCTCAAGAAGTAATGTGATCTTTTCAAGAGTTGTCCTGTTGGTGCTGGGAGAATGTTGCTCTTTAAGGCTGAGCGGTGTTCCTGCAGAGGGGGATGGTTTGGTCCCTGCATAATGCAGATACACAATGCCTGGCGGGGGCGAGCGGGGGGTGGGGGGGGTGGCAAAGGGCAGAGAAGAATTTATGTTTAAATTTTTCTTATCTTGCATAAAATATGAATTTTATTTCACACTAAGGAGAGATATTAATAAGACTTCCTGTTAAGTCAAAATTAGCATTAATTCTACATTTAAAAAACCTGTTCATCTCCACATCAAGGGGATGACAGAGGAGGCGAATCTGAGCATGGTAATGCTTTTGCTTTATTCAAAAAAGGAAATGCATACTTTAGTCTGGAGTAGGGCAAACCATATAGCGCCAGAAAGAAAAAAAAAAAAAACAGTAGCAAAAAAGGAGCTATAGTGGAAAAAGACATGGCTAGAGTATATAATAGACTAAGTATATTAGTATTGAAAATAAATGAGTATACAAACTACAATCCAGATAAATAAATACATGGATAAAATATATCAGGCAATATGCCACAAAATGAAAGGATTCGAAAAATAAAATAAGAAACAGAGTTGTGTTCTGGCAATGTTAGGGTCACTTGTATTCAATTATCAATCCCATCGATAACAATTAAAAACACGAAATATATTTCAGGAAAAACTGTTTTGAAAGTGTGAATGAATAAAGCAGGAAGAAACCAGACAGAAATTGACCCTCGATAGAAAACTGTAGTGGGTTAAATTTGCATTTATATGACTTTTTGCCTGAGGGCACTCTTCAGCCAGCCCAGCAAGGGGCTGCTAAAACTCCAGCAGAAAGTCTTAGTGCTTGAGGAATTCAAAGATAGAGTTCTGAGCTACGAGAGCAGTGGAAAAGGAGGGGGGCTTAACCTAAAGGAGGGACCCATAGAAGAGGAAACTGGAAATCTGGTATTAACTTCACCCAAATACTGTGAACAGTGCATGTGTAAGATTCCAAGATTCCTAGGGAAAGCCAAGATCTGGAAAGCTAAAAGAAGGTTTAGCTGCTGCCTGCTGCCAAATAGTTTTGAATTTGAGTCCAGTCAAATTAATTGCCTACTAGAATAAAAATTGTCCCTTTCAATGAAAGGTGATATAATCTAAAATCGCTACAATATTTTTTCTAACTTTGGTGAAATATTGAAACTCATGTATCTAAGAAGCTCAGTGAAACCTACACAGGATAAATACAAAACAAAGAAACAAACAAACAAAAAAAAAAAAACCCACACCGTGGCACACCAGAGTCAAACTGCTGAAAACCAAAGATAAAAAGAAAATCTTGAAGGCAGTCAAAGAGAAATGGTACATTTAACAGACTGCAATGATTCAATTAATGACTGATCTTTTATCAGGAACAATGGAGTCTAGAAAACATAGAATGGAAATCTCTAAAGTGATAGAAGAAAAAAAACCAATGCGGAATTCTATTTAAACATCTACTAAAAATGAAGATTGTTTTCTTTCCTTCCTGCCTGCCTTCCTGCCTTCCTCCCTTGATAATTTAGTCCAAAAACCATGCAAGGTTATTGCCTACAACGGTTGCATTGGAACCCTATAGGGGTGGAAAAGGACAATCATGGAGGAGGAATGGGAGCCCAGAGTGCCTGTGTCAGATCCCAAGTAAGTTAAGAAAGCTACCTAAATGGGAGCAGAGGTTTTGATGGGAAGATTGGTTAAATACTAGGAAATTGATCCTATAAGTAAATATATTGAAGATAACTGGAGCCACATTTCTTACTGTTGGATAAAGGGGGTATTAATATATAGGGATAAATTTAGAATGTAGTTTATTGCATTATGCTGGAATCAGCGGTATGGGTGTGAATTCAAATATATATATTATCAGGAGAAATAAGCATGTATAGTGCCTAGATCTTGGTTTTTAAATACTATTTTCCAATCAAATGAACTATGAGTCCTTAGAGAAAAGGCCAATTCAAGGTCAGGACAGGGAAATACAAGATTACTTTGAAATATCTCATTCCCCAGAGAGTAACAAGTGTTCAAAAAAATTTATGGGCTATTCCAAAAAGATACGTACAGGCAGCCATTTCAAAAGGCTCCTACTGTTAAAATCTAGAACAATTTGACCATGAAAATAAAAAGATTAATGGATAACCTACTTAATAAACTAAGAGTCCATGAGTCTATATTAACGAAAAAAATAGATAAATAAATTAATGATGGGGAAGAAAAACACTCTTCCTTACAGAAAAATGCCAACCGATAAATACAGAATGATGGAGTTAGAAACCCATCAATGGATGTTTAAACTAATGGGTAAACATCTGATAAGGAAGAGGATCTACCCCATATTTACTCATTGATTTCAGTGAGGAGAAGTGTAACTTCACAGTGGAGAGCCTGGGAGACTCCACCTTAATCAAGTGATCAAAGTTAACACCAGCTATACTGGGGCAAACCAACCGCATGTGCTTTCTGATACCACACACTGAGAAGGACATGACACCAATTCTGTGGTATTCCTGCCAATAAAGAATAATCTAGAATTTTGTCATGAGGAAACACGGTGAGGGGCATTCTCTTCAACAATGTCAAGATTAAAAAGGACAAAGAGGCCTGGGGAGACAGAGAGCTGGAAAGAGTTGCTACCACGCTTTTTTACAAGGACAAAAAGATGGGGAAACTGCAGATTCATGAGTTTCTTGAACCACTGGGAAGCTGAGTTTTCAGAGTAACCACTGACCCAAAATCCACGGAAAGGCAGGTACCTCTAGGGACAGAGGAGAAGCGTGCCTTGATTGATCTGGGGCAGACCCGCCACACACCTGTGAGTAGAGTTCAACTAGGATGCTTTGCAAATTTGCAGAGGGTGAGTGTGAACCCTCTTCTAGGTTTTTCTCCACACCCACCATCGGGTACGCACGAAATAGATTAGAGAAAGTAATAAGGAAACATCCTTTGTGGAGTAGATGAGGGGCCCAGCAGCAGCTGGGGAAGGGCCACAGACTCTTTTCTGTCTTCTCTATGGAATGAAATCCTGCCATAAAAGTTATAGAATTGCCATAGAAGTTCAGTTAGTGTTTTTAAATTGAAATTCGTATTGAAATATAATGTCATACAGAAAAGTACCTGAATAAGAATCCAACTTAAAGCGTTTTCGTAAGATACATGCACCTGTGTAACCAGCATCCACATTAACACACACACACACACACACACACACACACACACACACACACACACACACAATCAAAAATAGAGCATCATTTAAAGAACTTCAGAATCCTGCATCCTCATGCATGGTCCCAGGCACTCCTTCCCCAGATACAACAACTCTCCTGACTTCTAACACCACAGGTAAGTTCTGTTCAGTTTTGAACTTCATATAAATGGAATTATTCAGTTTGGATGTACAGTTAGTTTTACCATGCCAGGAAAATAAAGATAATAGACCATAAAATAAGCTTCAAATGCCAAATCCTTAGTAACAACGTCTCTTTGATGGGGTAGTATTAAACAGCCAAAGACAAGCAGTGATTACCAGGGAAGTGGGTCATATCTGTGTTGACAGCTCTGTTTTCAGTCTTAATGGTTTCAGTTTATAGCTGGAATCCTCATTAGAGAATACACATCCATTAAAAAGTAACTTGGAAAGCTTCGAAAAGTTATGATACACATTGCTAATGTTTAGCTATTATAAATGTTGGAGGAAAAGTTGGGGACTTACTGAAAAGGCACAAAAAAGAAGCTGGTAACCGCAAAACGCCAGCCTAGGAATGCTCAGAGCTCTCAGGTTGGGAAGAGTGGTCCTTCAGAGCAGCATTTTCTCAGCCTATGAAGTTTTCTATCTGTTTTATCTGTGGTAGTTGCCAGTATTTTTTAGGAATATGAGAGGGTTGCACTTTCCTGCCTCCTTGAAGTAGCCATGTAACTTGTTTCAGCCAATAAAATGACAGCAAAAGTCATCTGTGTCATTTCCACTTGCCAGATTTAAAAGCCAGTGATCTGCCACTGTCCCATCCTTCTGCTGTAGTGACTACAAAGCAAGTGCTGACTGAAGCCCATGAGCAGAAACCCCATAAGTGAAAAATAATTTTTATGTGCATTAAGCCACTAAGAGTTTTGGGTTGTTTGTTACAGCAGCAGCATCGAGCCCAATACTGATAAAAGATTGGTTTCCATCTCTTTCTTGATAGGATTGAGAGGTGAAATCATCATATGAATACTTTTCCTTTGAAAGAGAAGTCTTTGAGATTATCTGAGTTCACAGTGCTATGTGTATATGATATTTTGTATGTATGACAATTCATGGAAATCATATGAACATACTCCATAGTGACTTGAATCATTTATCTACAAAGCTCCCAAGGAGCTTATCAGTATTATGAAGTCTAAAATGGTTTCTGTTCTGAGTCACATATTACCTAATTTAATTTCAATTAATAATGGACTGATGGGTAAGGCAGGACTTCTAAAGCACACTGATGTTGAAACGCTGGTTAGTGAAGTGCATTGAAAGGATAACAGTTCTGTGAGTGAGCCTAAAGATGACCTCCATCAGAGTCATGAGTTGCATCCATTTGGTCCAAATTCTCAATTTGCACATCGAGATTACTCTAGGACTCCCAAAGGCAGTGTGAAAAATTAAGTGGTGAAAATTACATAACTATCACTTTCCATTCATTTAAAATGAAGACCATCACACCTGCCAGGTGTTGTTTGCACACACACAATTGCAAGAGCAGTGGCTACCTCTGTCACTTAGCAACAAGCCTCCAAATTATACAAATAAGCCAAGTGGGTGTTTAAATACAGAATGCAAGAATTCTAAATATCAGACCATCAAAATGATCCTTACCAATTTTAAATACCATAACACATAACATATTGTTCAACAGTAATCTATGGTTTGTCTATTCAATCACTGAATCAAATATTTATGTAGCTTTTGAATTTAATTTATTAATAAATTATACATTTGCCTTTAAAAATTAATTTAAAATAAATCAGACGCCTGTATCACCCTTAAACGGTAAGAAGTAAAATTAGTCTTTATGACTTATGATTATTACTATATTTCAATTAGACTATCTATTAAATGATTTAACAGCATAATGATCTTAAATAAAGCATATGTGCACATTTTTCCTTAAAACTATTTCTTTACTTCTTACCAGGCAAAATGCCTACTTGATTTTTTAAAGCACGTTAAATGGCAACAAGACACAGAGAAGTTGAAGGGCTCTGCTGCTGTTCCTGTTTTGTTTTGTTTTGAAATTTCTGAGCTTCCAGAAGAAACTCCCTGGTTTGGGTGTGCTCAGACTACAGGCAGCCCTGGAATTTTTAACTACAGCCTTATTTGTGTGGGAAGACTTGAGCATGGCTCAGAACACGTTGAGACTACATGCTGCTGTAGTTCACATTTTGCCCGTCTCTGGAGACCCAGTGCCCTCCAGCCTGGGCTTCCCTTTCCTGAGCTGACCCCACACTAGGAAAGAAACCTTCCAGAGGACGCGCAGCTTGCATTTCACAAACCAAAACACGGGGAACATTTTTTCCTCTGCTTCAGGCGTTAAAAATGTTATTACTCCATCAATCAATCCCATAACAATGTAAATGTGCACACTGATCAAGTTTCCTGGCCCTCAAAAGACCCCCATGTATATTAGTACTCAGCTGTATATTTTTCACACATATACATTTTTACTTTATTATTAATTTACTACTATGAATATACACTCAAACTCACCATACAACATTCTCTAGTCGGCAAATACTCAAGTCACAGTCCCCTCAAACAGTGGTTCCCAACCAACTTGAAGTTATCAAGTATTAATACAATTTGATTTGTTGACACTTTTCTTCTCTCTGAAAACGCCTTATGGTTTTATATATTAAAGCTAACATTACTTTGTAGATTTCTTGTTTTTCCTCAAGATAATTGGAGGTACCCTGTGGTACTACAAAGCTAGTGTGGTAAGGACAGAAGATGTTGCAAAAATTAAATTCTAGGAAGTACTCAGTTAACCAGAGGGATACAGAGTTGAACATCAGGTTTGTTTTACCTCCTGGAGGTGGCGGTGGGATGGGCAGGAACCAACTCTCCCCAGAGGAGGCCCTTCTGATGGAGAAAACTAGGAATCTGAAGGTCCAGAGCAAAACTAAGTTGGAAAGCAGTGAGCATGACCAGTAATCACAGACAAGAAAATGGGTGATGGAGAGAGTGGCTGAGCATCATTTACTAAATGGTTGGCCTGCCATCTCATGCCTTTATTAAGCCTAGGAGTCCATGTGGCATTTCTTATTTCTGGACCGTCTTCAGAATTCCACATGGCCCCTGACACATAAATTATAAGTCAGTGATGGTCTGCAGAGAGCTTGAACTGTCTTTGGTACCAGAAAGCCTTATCCCTGACCGTGGTTCCATGAATAAAACAGATTGATGAGAATAGACTTAAAAAATTTGAAAAGAAGAGGTTGATAAGGAGGAAGTGGGGGAGAACTGAGGTAGTATACCAGGCAATGAAGTGGGAGACAGAGGGCAAAGTAGAGGAGCTCAAAGGTAAGACAACAAAGGGGATGGTTGACATGGAAACAGAGGCTGGACCATGATGGATACCTACATGTTGGCGCCTCCTCCTGTGCCTCCTCAGAATAAGGTCCTGAGGCACAAGTAGGTATTCTTTGGGGAAAGGTGAGGAGGGCAAATGGAAGAGGCTGCCGAGATAGATACCTACTGGGAGGTGAAGTAATCCAAAGTCTTAGCAAGTCTTCCTCTTGCGATCTTATTAGTGGGTAGCATCTCTGTCATTCGCTGGCTGTTCTATTTGGGAAAATCACCTACTCTCTTTAAGCCTTAGCTTCTGTATCTGTAAAATTTGAAGACAATAATACTCGATCTATTTCATGGATACTCAAATAATAACATATGGCAATGCACTTGGCTAGTTGTCAAGTTCTAGAAAATTAGTTAACTATTGTAAGATATTCCTTGGGGGCATGAATGACATGTTCCCCAGGAAGATGGAAAGAATCTGTCTCAATGAGCATTAATTTAGTAGTGCGCGTGCACATGCATGCGCGCGCGCACACACACACACACACACACACAGAGAAAACGTGCAGGGGTAAAGCTGGGGATAAACTTGCATCTGAGAAGTCAGGCTGCAGAGTCTGACACCCAACTTCAGTCACACACAGTGACTTGAACAGACACGGAGGTTGAGTGAAAGAGTGCAATTTACGTAGCAGAAACCCAATCCACTGTAATTTAAGCTATTTGGAGAGAGGCTGTGAACATGTGATTGTCAGGTTTGATCACAGTCCTTCTCAAATATTTTTAAACCACCAATATTTTAAAAAATAAAATAGGACAGAAGAAAATATAAAATATCTGAGGGTATTATGCGTTGCAATGGTGAGAAATGTGTAGTGAAACTTTCCTTTCAGTTGGGGTGTCCTCGTGTGTGTGTATCCGCCCCTGGACTCCAGCCCTTTCCTCTCTGTTTCAGCATAATCTATCATGGATCATAAAGTTTAGGCCCCCTCTGATTCCCTGCTCACCTGAAAAATGTCTGCCAATCATCTGTCTTCACATGAAGCTTCCCTATGAGGAGAGGATGCGCTGATGTGCCACGGTCAGCCTGCCAGTGGTGTTTGGATTTATGTGTCAGTTTCAATAAACATGAATGATGTGAGTCTTCCCATAAGGCAGATCTACTTTCAGTGTGGGGGGTAAAAACCAAATCTCTAAGCCTAGACAGGGGTGAGTTCATCAGCTTAGATGACACTGTGGGAAAACTCTTAGTGACAAACAACTTTCTCTGGTGACCTCCGACCTTGACCAGCTCCTAGGGTAACCGTCTGTCCCTGGAATGTCTGGGATGACAAGAGGTTTCTGGGACACAGGATGCTCAATACTAAAACTGAATCAGTGCCAGGGAAACCAAAATGAGTTGATCCCCCTACCAGCACCTCTCTGTTTGAACTGCAGGAGTGATTCTGGCATAGTTGTCATGGAGAGGTAGTGATGGGAGGGGCAGGAGGAAAAAGGAGACACTGCCTACAGATGGGGACATGTAAGCACACAGAGCAGTGGACCCAGCAGCTGTGCAGGCAAAGGGGCAACCATCCATGGACAACAGACCCCTAGCAGATTACCTGATAGAGGAAAAATCCCTTCAGGTTCTTTCGGAGCTCCCCTTTCTCATTCTCCTGACTATTTGGAGCCTCTGACCATGTCTGCTCAGGCACTGGTGCAAATAATTGGTAACGTGACCGACATACTGAGGCTAAGGCAAGCCTGGATGAACTGCAGGTAAATTTCCCAGGTCAGTTTCATGAGCAAATTGCCCTCTTAGCAGTCCCAAACTTCAGATCCACCCAAAAGTCTGTTTCTGTAGCTAGTTACTCACATTTGGTCTCATATTTACATCACTCCACCTTATTGTCTTATTCCAGAGCCATTTCACCATCCTTTACACAGAGTCTGCAACTCTGGAGAGCATAACTCACGCACTGATGCCATGTTTGAGATCTCACATCCTAACCCTGGAGTGGGAATTCTACTAAGAGCCACACTATCCATGCTGAAGATCCTGCTCTATCTCTCACTTGCTTTTTTTTTTTTTTTTTTTGAGGGGGTGATGGTGGTACACAAACAGGATGTTTATTGGTCCTGACTAAGAAGGCAAGTCAGAGGAAAATATCTTTTCATGAAAGGTTTGTACATCTTTCAAGTTCAAATGTTGCAGCAACAATTGTGCTACAGATAGTGATTTGATACTTGTATTACTCTTTTGAGATACAATTCATAAACAATAAATGCCCAGATATTAAGTCTACAGTTCGGTAAGACTGACAAACCTACCCAACCTTGCAATCATCGCTTAATCAAGATTTAGGAACATTTGCATGAATGGTTATAAGCGTAAGAGTTTTGTTTTGAACTGTGCTTTTTTAATTCAATTTTTAATTTTGGAAAAAAGTGCATATTTCACACGCACAGAGAAATCTCATATACCCTTGATATATACACCCTTTACCCAGTTTCTACCAGTAGTAACATCTTTTAAGACTACAGTAATATCACAATTAAGATATTGACATTAATGACGCAGCGGAGATACAGAACATTTCCATCACTGCAACGACTTCCCCATGACCTTTTATAGGATCGCCTACTTACTGCCCTTAACCCTGGCAAATACTAATCTATTCTCCATTTCAATAATTTTGTCATTTTAAGAAAGTTCTGGAAATGAAATCATACAGTATCATTTCATTTTGGAATGGACTTCTTTCACTCACCATAATTCCCTGGAAACCCATGTCCCTTGTTGCGGGTATCAATAGTTCCTTCCTTTTCATTGCTCAGTGGCAGTCCATCTAACTAGCTTTTTTATCTTTGACAAGTTGCCCTGTTTCTCTTGACTTGACTTTCTCATCTGTAAAATGAGGGAGTTCAATGAGATGACACTAAGAATATTTTTGATTATGAAAATTTTATTTTACAGGTTCTCATCTCCCCTTAGATAGCATTTGATGATTATAAAACACAGCTCACAGTCTCTTCTCTCATCCAAACTATTCCCAGGCTAAAGGGAGGAATAGCACGTCCTATAGCAGAGGGGGACAGGGCAGGGAGTGGGAGTTTGGCCAGCATCAGTAGTGAGCTGAGCATATGATTTGTTTTCTCCTGGACTTTACATCTAATGAATGACTCTTGGGGCTAACCATGGGTTTGAATCACGGCACACTTTCCTTTCTCCCTTGGCATCAAAATTAGCTTTATGGCCTGACTTATGCCATTTGATTGTTGGCCTAGACTGAAAATCTGCTGGACCAAGTATAAGGCTGAGGTCAGAGCAAACGGAAACCCTCAAAACAATCAAAACTGTTGAAAAATGTGACATTTGCCAGAAGCCATCAAAATAAAAGCCTACAGCTTTGCAAATCATGTTCCAGTTTAGCAATTATTCATTCTGCATGGGGTTCTGGCTGGTGCTGCAGGAGAGGCGTGGGGAGTGAAATGTAAGCCCTAATAGACCGCCATGAATAATGGAGATCTCTATTTACATTTGAGAAGAAGTGAAGCAGCGCTAGGTTGATAATGACCATCCTTCCATCATCTCTGTCAGAAAACTGGGGGCCTTCAGTACTGTGCCTCCCTAGCGCTTCTGTACTCAGGGCAAGGTAACCGCATAATACCTCCAAGATCCTGTCTCTACGTGCTCAGCCCGTCTACAACTCCAGGCCAGCATCTCCATCTTAACTTGTTTGGCTGATCGTCAGAACTGGGTTGATGATTCTGTATCATTCATTATCTGTACTTTCACTCAGCTTCTCAATAGAGACCTTTTCCCCCTCTCCAATCGCCTAAGACTCCACATGTCATTTATTTTTCTTGTGTCAACTTTCTCAGTTTTCAGATGAAAATATCTCAGGGAAGTGATTCCTGACTCTGGCTCTGCAACTCCGCAGGACGTCTCCAATTATCTCAAGAAGTGTCACAACATTCTCCCCAAACAAAATTCTAACTAATCCATTAATGAAAAAATAAGAATTTTGGAGACAGCATCGGGTAGGGGGACGTAGGACTCCTCTGAATTGTCAAAAAATCTAGCAATAGGAGAGCATTCTATTCCCAGAAGGTCGGGAGTTGCTGCAAATGCCAGTCCTACCTCTAAAGCCCCATGGCGAAGCCCCCAACCTTCCTGTTTGCAGTGAATGTGTGCCGTCTAAGGGTGAGTGGCATTGATATGAGGAAAAAACTGTACGTGACAATGAAGGAGCTTAGACAATGTGAGATGTGAACTGAATTACCTCTTGAGGGATGAGTTCCCTTTGAAAATCCAGGCAATGCTGAATTTTCAAGTGAGGTGGGCATTGCTTGGAATCATCTATAGAAACTATGCTACGAATAACTATTGGTTCCTTGAGAGACACGAAGTAGACCCAGAAGCTGTACTAATGGTATTAGAGTGAATTCTGGAAAGCTGGCTAGGGCAGGAGTCCCTGGCATGCAGAGAGGATGTGCAAGACAGGGATTACATTTTTTTTCTTTCATAGTAATATTTAAACTGATTGAAGTGTGTCTTTGATGCCCTTCTATCTTCATTTTCTTGCCTTTCTCCTAGTGAAACTTTTAGCCCATTTTAGACTATACAAGACTGTCATACCTTGTCCCCAAACACTCATGTTCCACCAATCTGATAATATATGAGAAAAAAACTTTCCTTAGGATACTCTGGTCATCCTGCAAGTCTTTAAGATTGCACAGAACTTTATAGTTACTGTTACTCCCATTTTCAACTCTCTTCTCACAATTTCCACTTGACTATCTAACCAACATCTCATATTCTACATGTACAGAACTAGACGCCTGATCTTTTCCCCAATACCTTCTACTGTATCTCGGATACTAATAACTTAATGGTGCCAGTTTCTCGGGCCAACCTATTGTTGATTCTTCTTTCTCTTACACCTCACATCCAATCCTTCAACGAATAGAACTTGTTTGATCTACGCACTGCTGCTTTCGGCAGAACCACCAGCATCTCCTACCAGATTCTTGTAACTGCTTGCAGGAGTCTAACTTACCTCCTGTCTTTCTGTCCTTGCCTCTGTACAGTCATTTCCCCACAGAACTGCCACAGAGATTCTGCTAAATGTACAAGTCCACATAACTTGCCCTGCTCAGAATTCTCCAAGGTTTTGCCATATCACGTGAGTAAAAATGGAAGTCCTTCCAGTATTTTCCAAGATGCCATGATCTCCCCCCATCATTTCCCACCTGTTCTCTTCCTCTTCTTCCCCACTGCCTCCCCACCCGCCCCCGCCACCTCACCATGGATCATTGCTGTTCTCTCAGCACACTAGACCAGCTCCGTCTTGTTCCCTCTGCCTGGGAATTTCTCCCCCCGGTATTCACAAGGCTTGCTCTCTACCATCTTCAAGTCTCCTCTTGGTGAGGTCTTTCCTGACAAGTCTATTTCAAAGAGCACATCTTACCCCCATCACCCTCACTCCCTCATTGTTTCCTTTTACTGCCTTGCTTGGCTCCATGGGACTTATCCCCTCTAAAAAACATTCTTCTACCAGGTAGGACGAAGAATATGCCCCCTGGAATGAATCCACAGTAATTTTTATTTCATGAATACTCTAATATCTTACACGGGGGAAGTATCATTTTTAAGCAGATCCTTGTTATTACAACTAAATTTCTTGCTGGCAAATCTTCAAGTGTAAACAGCTGAAGTGAAAAACTTAGGCTGTTTTGGAGGGCAAGGAGATTTATACCGGGACATTGCGTGTGTGACTGCAGGGGTTGTGGAGATGGGAAGGGACATCATAGGGGCACAGTAGCCTGTGGGCCTCTTCCTAATCAGGCCTCCTAAACTCCCCTACCTACATGTTTTATTCTTCTAAGACTGAATCTGGAGAAAAGTTGCTGTTTCTTCCCCAGTGGCTTTCTATCCAGGCCAAGTGGCAATCTAGTGGTTTTGTGTAGCTTCCTATGCGCAGGGAACGAGGATGCCGTCTATAGGCTAATTACTTGCAAATGAGGCATTTCTTATGCTTTAACTGCTGCATCTGAATGGCTTAAAACTGTACCTGGCACACAGAAAGTTCTATGTGTGATGGCTATTACATAAAATAATACAATAAATCATTATTGTTAATATTTTTAGTGACTATTCAAGCAAAGAAGGATTAAATCTACAGGATATATATAGATATATATATATATATATATCTATATATATCTCACATATAGTATAACTTACAAAGACATCTATGTGTATGTGTGTATACACACACACACACACACACACACACACATTTTTCCTTGCTGCATATTTACAGTAACTTTTTCTAATATCTGTCATCCCTCTCTCCATTCAAGAAACTATGAAAATAACCTAATTTAAAATGCAAAGTCAGGGCTCCACCCTGGACCCTGTAATAACATCATTCGATGCCCTTATGAAATCCTCATTGGCAGATATGAAACCATGAAAGGCTGTCTCATGCCTTCATTAATAAACGTTGCAATTAGGTTCTAGAAACAAAGCCATGTTTACCAATTAATTTTAATGGACCAGGTCACAGGTAAGCATTCACTATGCAATATGTTGCTGATTAAAACCAGAACATTAGTCACATACGGTGAAGTAAATCATTCTGGAGGTCTTTATGGAGAAGAGCACATTTTAACTCTTAATTTGTTAAATTTGACATCAATCATTTTTAGGAATTTGCTTCCCGTGACTTAACTTGCACGTCTGAAGCCATAACGAGCATGAATTTACTGACAACATACTTGGTCCCAAATATTCTCTACTCACAGATCTCTCCCATTTTTCAAGCTCATTTTCAAGCTTGTTTTATTCTATATAAGGAGCACTGGAGTGGGCTAATCACAGTTTTGTTTCTATGTAGCTGCGTGACTGTGGACAAGCGCCTGCTCTTTCTGCATCAATTGTCTCAGTTGTAACTGGAGAAACACAATGATTCTCTCATTTCCTCTTTCATGGTGTGTCCTTCATCCCAGACACACACACACACACACACACACACACACACACACACACACACACAGTTATTTAAAACTTTTTTATATCTTAGACTTACATATGAGTTGCAAGATAGTATATAGGGTTCCTATATACCCTTCACCCACCTTCCCCTAATGTTAACGTCTTACACAGCCGTGGTGCACTTACAGAAACTAAGAAATGCTCTTCTCATTTGAAATCAGTCTGTCTTCTTTCACCTCCAAAATTCTGCTCATCCCATTTTTGCTTCGTGGAATACCTCTCCATCATGTCAAGACATCCATCTTTACACAGGAAGTCATCACAGATCACTCCAAGCCTTGGACCTGCTTCTTTCAGTGTAACCTCCCAGACCCCAACATCATGGGGTAGCTCATATATTTGCTTGACATTATTTACTGTTATACCTCATCTTTTCTATGACATTGGAAGCTTGAGCAAGAAAGGATGGTATCCTGGGTCCACTGAATGGAACTGAGCCTTCCCCTGTACCCCCATCTTCTCTTGCCCCTGTTGACCATCTTGGACTGTTATGTAAAAATAAATAAATAAATAAATAAATAAACCGTAATTGTGTTAAGCCTCTGAGATTTTGGGTTTGTTTATTAGAGTATTTCACACTGAGTGAATATTGCGGAGCAAATTAGGTAGAAAAAATACTGTGAAAAACTACAGTATTAGCTCTTCCAAAAAGAATGCCTAAACAGATTGCAAAGTTGATGGTAAATCAATAATTATTTCTGATGTTTATCCACTATCAGAAGGACGTGCCACATGAATTGTTTTTTGAAGCATCGATGTTTTTCACTTGAGAAGTGAAAAACAGGGGGAGTTTATGGCTTTGTGGAGATCAAAACTCTAATGCGCTATATTGAGGCTGGACCCGGGCATCAACCTCCTTAGGCCTGTGTTGTAGCTAGCTTTCCACTATTCCTACACTCTCAATCTTATGAGCACTTTTGTAACCTCTCTGCCATTTGATTCCTCAAATCCTGGGAGGTTGACAGGATAAGAAATGTTAATCCCACTTTTCAGATGAATAAACCAGAGCTCAGAGCTGTTATCGGAATTGCACAAGGTGACATAACAGGCGGTAACAATCTTGAGTCTCTAAATCCTCTGACCCTCTGCCTCATAATTTTGTGATGCTGCAATACCAAATGATTTCTATTTCCTTCAGTGAAAAATGTAATTGTTCATCTTCAGGGTTTTATTCGTTCTATTCTGACTCTAATGCCATTGCTTTTACCTTTATCCACTGTCACTTCCCTGACAGAACTTTTTCTCTCCCTCCCGCTTGTACACACACCTACATACACTCTTACCTGGTGGTGCAGCTGCTGTGGAAACAGTTTGGTAGTTTCTTAAAATGCTAAATGTAGACTTACCATATGACCCAACAATTCGACTTCTAAGAATATATTTAATAAAAAAACATGCGTTCACACAAAATCTTGAACACAAATGTTTATAGCAGCATTATTTATAATAACCTTAAAGTGGAAACAAGCCAAATGTCCATCAGTGGAGGAATGGATAAACAAAATGTGGCCTTTTCATACAATGGAATATTACTTGGCAATAAAAAGGAATGAAGTACTGATACTCGCTAAAACATGGATGAATTCTGAAGCATTATGCTAAGTGAAAGAAGTTAGACACAAAAGGCCATATACTATATGATTCATTTGTATTAAATGTTCAGAATTAGCAAATCCATAGAGACAGATAGTAGGTTAGTGGTTGCCCGGGGCTGAGGGGAGCCAGAGAATGGAGAGTGACTGCTAATGGGTACAGAGTTTCCTTTTGGAGTTCTGGAATTAGACAATGGTGATAGTTGTACAACTTTGTGATTCTACTAAAACCCACTAAGTTGTACAATTTCAATGGGTGAATTTTATGGTATGTAAATCATGTCACAATTTTTTAAAGGGCAAAAAAAAAGTCTTACCTGGCTAACACTTATTTGCAGTTTACTATTTCACCCTCGCATCAACTTCTTCCCAAAGCCTCCCCACTTCATACGCTCCCACAGCCTCTGTGGAATTACCATTACCACGTGGCGTTGTGATGACACATGTTCTTGTTTTGCTCCCTTTCACGTTTTGAGCTCTTTGACGCAAGACTTATTCAAGAGTGCTTCTAAATTTCCCAGAATGTATGGAAAGGGAAATTTTGTTATTAATTACTAATGTTAGTTCAATATCATTCAAGAACCTAGCTATAGAAAATTAATAATCAACTCCTTGATGTTTGGTTAGTCCTGTTTTGTGGCACTTAATGCTGAATTTTTGTAAATGTTCCATGTGTATTAGGAAAAAACTGCACATTCCCTGAGTGTTGAGTACAGGGTTCCTTAGGTGTAAACCGTGTTGCTCAAAACTTCTATATTCCATAAACACCTAGTCTGCTCAATCTCCCAATTACCGAGAAAAATGTATTGAAATATTCCATTGTGAATGTGAAATTAAAATTTGCTTCTTATAATTCTGTCGCTTTTAACTTTAAGTATTTTGGAGATACATTTTTAGGTGTATACAGGCTGAAAACTGCTGTATCATCTACTGAAGCTTCTTGTGAATATTATGAAATATTTCTCTTTAAACCTAAAAATATTTATTTTCTTAAAGTTCTATTTTGATTAAATAATCTATAGCTATATTTCCTTTGTTTGGGTCACATTTGCCTTCTACATTTTTATTCTTCCACTGCCTGCACATATAAACTAGACTTAAAAATTCAATTTGACAATCTCTGCTTTTAACTAGTAAATTTAGTCTTTTTGAATGTTTTGTAATTATTAATATATTTAGATTTATTCAAGCAATCATATTTTATGCTTTATATTTTACTTTTTCTATGCAAGTTTTCCCTCTGTTTCTGTTAATATTAGATTGTTTGGATTTTTTATTTTTTAATCACCTTCTAATACTTTGGAAATATTTTGGAAATATCTCCAAACTATAATAGTTGTCGCTTTTCAGTATTTAACATATCTATATTAAATTAACATTACTAAAACAACATTTTTTATCTTCCTTCAAAATAATACTAGGGACTAAGACTGCTTAAACCATAGTCAGCCTCATTTTCTGACTTCCATTTGACATACCACTTTCTAGGATTTGAAGTACAACTTGCTTGTGTTACTTCCCAAATTATTCAGTTGTGACTACTGTTTCATTAGAGTCCTCATGTTTATATTTTTGCATTCAATGCCTTTTGGTATCACCATTAATTTTTGTACCTCACTTCTTCCTTCTGTGTTCAACTTCATTTTTATGGAAACACATCACTGAAATTTTTTTTCTAAGTAAAATCCTGAGGATGATCAACTGTCTTCTAAGTTGGCATTTTTCTCTCAACTGCTGTCTACCTTTCATTGGCACTGGTATGCTCAAAGATTAATTATCAATGCTTTTTATTTCATGGGTCTTACTTCTGATTGATTTCAAGATGTTCCCCCTCCCACACTGTTGGTGGGAATGTACATTGGTGCAGCCACTATGGAGAACAGTATAGAGGTTCCTTAAAAAACTAAAAATAGAGTTACCCGTGATCCTGCAATCCCACTCCTGGACATATATCTGGAGAAAACTCGAATTTGAAAAGATACATGCACCCCAATGTTCACAACAGCACTATTTACAATAGCCAAGACATGGAAGCAACCTAAATGTCCATCAACAGATGAATGTATAAAGAAGATGTGGTGTGTACCTATATAATGGAATACTACTCAGCCATAAAAAAGAATGAAATAATGCCATTTGCAGCAACATGGATGGACCTAGAGATGATCATACTAAGTGAAGTAAGTCAGAGAGAGAAGGACAAATATCATGATATCATTTATATGTGGAATCTAAGAAAATAATACAAGTGAACTTATTTACAACCCAGAAATAGACTCACAGACATAGAAAACAAATTTATGGTTACCAAAGGGGGAAGTGGGAGGTGAGGAGGGGTAAATTAGGAATTTGGTAATTAACATATACATTATATATATATATGTGTGTGTGTGTGTGTGTGTGTGTGTGTGTGTGTGTGTGTGTACATATATATATATCACAGGGAACTATATTCAATATCTTGTAATAACCTATAATGAAAAATAATTTGAAAAAGAATATATATATATGTGTGTGTGTGTGTATATATATCTGAATCACTTGGCTGTATGCCTGACACTAACACACCACTGTAAATTAACTATACTTTAATTGAAAAAAAGCATCATCAAAAGATTAAAAATGATGTTCCCAATGTCCTTTATTTTCTAATCACAAAGATATATCTAGGCGAAAATTAACTTCATTTATCCTGCTTAGAACCTGAAGGGGTAGGATTCTTGAATAATAGAGTGCTCATGTTTCAATCAATTAAAGAATCAATATAATTTTTCTTTGAATATTGTCTGTCCCTCATTCTCTGCATATCATTTCAGGAATTCCTATTGAGAATGTTGATCTTACCTATTATATCTTCTATTTTTCTTAACTTTTTCTTTGTGTTATTCATTTCTTTAGCTTTCTATGCTGTGTTCTGGGTAATTTTCTCAGATCCAAGTTCTAGTTAATTAATTTTTTCTTTAGCTATTTTTGATAGAATTGTTAACCTGTCTACTGACAATTTAAGTGACTATGTCTTTCATTTCTAGAAGTTCTTTTAATCCCAGTTTTTCCTTATCATTTTGTTAGTGTTTGTTTCTTAGAGTCTGTTGCTTCTTTTATCCTATTTATACCTCATAATTTCATATTCCCTTCCAGAATGCCATTTACTTTTTCTGAATTCTTTCCAGTTTAATTATGTGGATTGTTAATCACCAATGATTCTAATCCATAATAAACTACTACCTTCTAAAAATTTCAAATTTTGTTCTTGAAACTGTTTTTAGCAGATATTTGCATTGTTTTGTTTTCCTATGAATATTCCTTGTGGTATGAGTTATGGGAACATTTCTCCAGATTAATTTTGTGTTTGGTTTCCAGGGCGTTCTTGGTCCGAGTTGGCAGTATAAGCATGAACCCCAAATTTGTGTGAGGCGAAGGTCCAGGAGCTAGAACTCTCAGATGAGAGCATTCTTTCTCAAGGCCAGCTTAAGAAAAACTGGAGCTCAGAGTGTCCTCTTGTCTCCCTCTGTTGATGAGTAGATTTTTTACCTATTTCACACTTTCATTGAGGGTGCAGCCCTTTGAGATCTTAGTTCCAACTTCTCACCTCGTTCACGCTCAGGACAACACCTTTGTTCCTTCCTGCAAATGACCAAGTCATATCACATCCCCTAGACAGCCAGTGCTGGCTCTCTTGCTGGCTTCTCTGGGATTTTAGCTCCTTCATTTCTGTCACCCATATTTCTTAGGACCATACATACTTACTTAAACTATTTTTTCTTTTCAGAAGTTCTAGCTATTTATCACAAAATTTTTTTTCTAGAACTTGTAATAACTTCATAACTAGATTCCTTGCATCCAACCTCACAATTCTCAGATCTGTTTTTATAATTACAGCCAGATAGATAATTTTGAAATACAAATATTATCTCCCAACTTAAAAATTTGTCATGACCTTATGGAAAAAGACCAACTCCTTGGCATGAGTACGAGGTTCCCCATGATATGAATCACACGTATTCCTGAAACCTCACCCTTGCACTCCTGACTTCATTCCCCATGTGTTGGTGATAAAGAATTGTTTTTCCGTAAATGGGTCATGTTCTTTCATCTCAGAGCATTCCCATAAGCTGTTCTTTCTGCGTAACTCCTCCCCCCTTTAAACTTTTGCAATTCTACCAGTCCTTCTGGTTTCTGCTTAAATGCCTTCTTCCAAAAGGCCTTTACTGTGTACACCCTGACGGCAATACACTTCCCACCTTATAACATCCTCAATCTTGTAATTATTGTTCAAGATCTGTCTTTCTGTCTCAGTGCTAAGCTTCCTAAGAAGTAAGACTGTCTGTCTTGTTCACTGCTTTTTGTCTAGCAATTAATCTAGCACTTGGCATCTAGCAGGGGTTTAATAAATCTTCGTGAACAAATGAATGAACAAATTAAGCACTCCATTTGTGAATGGAATTCCCTGACTAAAGCTTTGCTTCATATCAGATTGTTGTCATCAATTTTAATAACAGAGCAACTCCTCCAGGAAGTTTCTCTTTTAAAAAAATCAGTGGTGTGTTGGGAAAATTCTGATCCTTGAGAAGTGAAGACTAAAGTGAGGTAGAAACCCAAATTCCTCTTTCAATTCAGCCTTATGCAAAGAAGGCTCTGAGCCAAACAGGCCAGAAGAGAGAAAGACAGGCTTATGAGCTTATGGTTTATGAGACTTCAGTGCAGGCATAGTAATGAGATTCAATCAATGAGAATGCTTGGACGAAACAGAGGAATCTTTAAAAGATAAGCAAGAATCATTTTCTGTTTCTTCTGGATCAGTGACCTCCAGCAGGACTTAGGAAAGGCTTAGGACACATGTCACCATTTTGTCAAAGAGCAAGTCATCTTGTCATCAAGTACAGAGTGAGCATGGACTCACTGGACTATGAATCAATAATACAATTTAGATATCATAAGCATTGTGTCAAGATACTCCTTACATTGCTATCTCTAAAGCCATTTATTTCCAGAATCAGGTATTCATTGACTAGAAGACCAGATCTGTAATTGTGTCCAATACATTTTTATGATCACATGAAACTTGATTCTATTTCCTTTTAATTTGAATGTGAACATTTCAGTGCTTTTGCAGATAACATCCTTTCATGCTAATATTCATTTTTACTGCAAGACACGGAGGAAAGCCTCTTTTTAAAGTCATCCTTCTATGTCAAGATCCAGAAAGAATAATTACCTCTGCTATGTGGGTTGTCTTTGCTTCTTTTCTTTCATCCTCCCCTTCCCATTTCTTTCTTTATTTACTGGTGGAGGCAGAATGAGAGGGAACATAAAGGATGAAGTGTTTTCTTTTCAGAGTCTACTAATTATCTTTTCCCATCAACTCCATCAGGAAGATAAAAAACAAAGCCAGAAAGCCAAATTTCAAAAGACAAAAATAAAACACAAACATTTCAAAAGTGATTATTTTTATCTTCTGAAAGAAGCCCTCATATACCAGTCTTGGATATAAGAATATGACTTGACCATTTCAAAAGCTGTCTCTAGATGTATCTATTACTATTATGGGAAGTAGATAGTATTGGAGAAACTCTAACGTCTCTACTGGAGAGAACAGATTATGAAAAGCAATTCCTAATGCAGTGATTATATCTAAATCATCTCCCATAACTCCAAATATCTCACCACATATTGACGGAATTTTCTACTTGCTTAATGTGCCTGAAATACGAATACTGGAAATTCAATTAGTTTATCAAAGCTATCTTTTAAGAATTCAAATTCCTTTGGAAGGATTAAGAAACCATCCTCATGTTAGTGTGAATTAGTTCAACCAAACTGCTTTAACATTATCTCGGTTTCACTGAATGACTTAGAGATTCTGAGCTTTAACCTGGAAGGGATGGAGGATTTGGGACAGCATGAAAATACAGATATCCCTAAGAGAGGGGCAAAAAATGCAATATAAGACTTATAAAGAAAGACAGCAAAGTACTAGAGTAACTGGGAATTTTCTTCTTACTCCTAACATCTGAAATAATCCAGTATTCAGGCTCATAATACTGATACTAGAGCCAGGCTAAACCATGGTTTATACAGTCTTTTAGAACTACCTATATGACCTGGCTGCCATTTAAATATATATTTTTTAACATTTTTTATTGATTTATAATCATTTTACAATGTTGTGTCAAATTCCAGTGTTCAGCACAAATTTTCAGTTATTCATGGACATATACACACTCATTGTCACATTTTTTTCTCTGTGAGTTATCATAACATTTTGTGTATATTTCCCTGTGCTATACAGTGTAGTCTATTCTACAATTTTGAAATCCCAGTCTATCCCTTCCCACCCTCCACCCCCCTGGTAACCACAAGTCTGTATTCTCTGTCTGTGAGTCTATTTCTGTCCTTTATTTAAGCTTTGTTTTTGTTTGTTTGTTTGTTTTTGTTTTTGTTTTTTAGATTCCACATATGAGCGATCTCATATGGTATTTTTCTTTCTCTTTCTGGCTTACTTCACTTAGAATGACATTCTCCAGGAGCATCCATGTTGCTGCAAATGGCATTATGTTGTCGGTTTTTATGGCTGAGTAGTATTCCATTGTATAAATATACCACTTCTTCTTTATCCAGTCACCTGCTGATGGACATTTAGGCTGTTTCTATGTTTTGGCTATTGTAAATAGTGCTGCTATGAACATTGGGGTGCAGGTGTCATCCTGAAGTAGATTTCCTTCTGGATACAAGCCCAGGAGTGGGATTCCTGGGTCATATAGTAAGTCTATTCCCAGTCTTTTGAGGGATCTCCACACTGTTTTCCATAGTGGCTGCACCAAACTGCATTCCCACCAGCAGTGTAGGAGGGTTCCCCTTTCTCCACAGCCTCTCCAGCATTTGTCATTTGTGGATTTTTGAATGACGGCCATTCTGACTGGTGTGAGGTGATACCTCATTGTAGTTTTGATTTGCATTTCTCTGAGAATTAGTGATATTGAGCATTTTTGCATGTGCTTTTTGATCATTTGTATGTCTTCCTTGGAGAATTGCTTGTTTAGGTCTTCTGCCCATTTTTGGATTGGGTTGTTTATTTTTTTCTTATTGAGTCGTATGAGCTGCTTATATATTCTGGAGATCAAGCCTTTGTTCGTTTCACTTGCAAAAATTTTCTCCCATTCCGTAGGTTTTCTTCTTGTTTTACTTCTGGTTTCCTTTGCTGTGCAGAAGCTTGTAAGTTTCACTAGGTCCCATTTGTTTATTCTTGCTTTTATTTCTTCTAGGAGAAAATGTTTGAGATGTATGTCAGATAATGTTTTGCCTATGTTTTCCTCTAGGAGGTTTATTGTATCTTGTCTTATGTTTAAGTCTTTAATCCATTTTGAGTTGATTTTTGTATATGGTGTAAGGGAGTGTTCTAGCTTCATTGTTTTACATGCTGCTGTCCAGTTTTCCCAACACCATTTGCTGAAGAGACTGTCTTTATTCCAATGTATATTCTTGCCTCCTTTGTCAAAGATGAGTTGACCAAAAGTTTGTGGGTTCATTTCTGGGCTCTCTATTCTGTTCCATTGGTCTATATGTCTGTTTTGGTACCAATACCATGCTGTCTTGATGACTGTAGCTCTATAGTATTGTCTGAAGTCTGGGAGAGTTATTCCTCCAGCCTCTTTCTTTCTCTTCTGTAATGCTTTGGCAATTCTAGGTCTTTGATGGTTCCATATGAATTTTATTATGATTTTTTCTAGTTCTGTGAAATATGTCCTGGGTAATTGGATAGGGATTGCATTAAATCTGTAGATTGCCTTGGGCAGTGTGACCATTTTAACAATATTGATTCTTCCAATCCAAGAGCATGGAATATCTTTCCATTTTTTAAAGTCTTCTTCAATTTCCTTCATCAGTGGTTTATAGTTCTCTGTGTATAATTCTTTCACCTCCTTGGTTAGATTTATTCCCAGGTATTTTATTACTTTGGGTGCTATTTTAAAGGGGATTGTTTCTTTACTTTCTTCTTCTGTTGATTTATCATTAGTGTAAAGAAATGCAACTGATTTTTGAACGTTAATTTTGTAACCTGCTACCTTGCTGAATTCTTCAATCAGCTCTAGTAGCTTTTGTGTGGACCTTTTAGGGTTTTCTATATATAGTAACATGTAATCAGCATATAATGACACTTTTACCTCTTCTTTTCCAATTTGGATCCTAAATATATTTTATGTATTGGAAAAGATATTCTGAGATTGCAAAGATATCCTGAGGTTCAGACTTTGAAGTATAATCATACTTTTGACATTAGAGATTGTTCCTAAGTCGTTATGTGTATCATACTACATCACTTTGGAATATAAATTTGGAGGCCATACACAGTAAAAACCTACATGTTTAATTATTAGTTATTATTCTTTTGAGTTTGTAAAAAACAGTACTAATATTTTCTCTTCTTGGCTTGTTGGGGAGAGAAAAATCTCCCTCCAGTTCTTTCCCAGACTAATGCTTACTTTTGCAAAGTAAGCTAGTAGAGTCTACTGACATTTACAAGAAAGAAAGAAAAAAATCCTTATTTTTTTCAGTTCTCAAATTGTCACCTGTCAGGAACATAGCCAAGAACGAAAAATAAGGTCTAAAAATGTCTCTGAGTGACCGAAGTATCAACATCCCCTGTTCCTTACTCAGGAAAGCTACTCAGACCAACCTCAACACTTCTTTACTCTTACTTTACACACACTTCTAGGAAGCTGGATTGTCTGCTCTCCAAATCCAGAATAGCCTGGGGGCAGTGAATGACGGGTGGTTTGGTAACCTCGTGGAACACTGTAAGTGACATATTACTTTTATGAGAAGTTATTTTTATTTTCCTTAAAAAATCTTTTGTAGCTTAACTATCTTGAGTGAATACCCTTTTCCAGCTTTAGGGCTGAGCACTTTATATGTTACTTAATTAAATCTCATTCAATTAAATGAGCTGGGAATGACTATCTTTATGCATTCGCTCCCATCTCCTCTTCCCCTGCCCTCACAGAACTGAGTGGTTGGGTGGAAGTACTATATTTACTCAATTCATATTATAGGTTACGTGCTACTCGAAAGGTAAGGCTAATAGTGCACATAACATCAAGGGTATCATCCTAGGGAAATTTTCAATCAGGCTTGCTGTTAAGAGGATACACACACACACACACACACACACACACACACTCACACACTCACACACACATATATATATACACGTTGAACACCTGCCCCCATCCTCCTGCCCCACCCTGCATTCCCATGGCAGACAGCTCCGCATCTCTTTAGAGAAGGGCCCAGAACAGGGGCGGGTTCCCTGTCGATCCCTCAGTAGAAGCCAACCACCCCCTTGAGCTTATGCAGCTTCGTTCTACCCTCGAAATGAGGCAGAAGTTGCAAGCCTGCAAGCCTGCGTAGGGATATAAATATAAAGTTTATTCAAATTCACTGGTAATCAAGGAAATGCAAATTAAAACCTGTTCGTATTACTTAAAGCGAGGATAACCTGATGTGAGGAGTATAAATTTGTATGAAAATTTAGAAATCAACTTGGCAATATCCATCAATGTTATGTCTAACCTGTTAGCCAGAAAGTCTACTCTTGGGTCTATGTGCTAAATAAACTTTCACACATGCACACATAGCCACAAACACAATGCTACTGTTGGTAGCAAATTTTATGACAGCAAGAATTAGAAGCCAATTCTTATTTGTCTATCCCATAGAATAATATACAGCAATGAAGAAGCCACTGGCCCAGAGCTACACATTTCCACATAGATGAAAATCTAAGTTTAATACTGAATGAAGAAAGCCAGTTTCAGAAGGATAAAAACAGTATACAGTTGATAGAAAGTTTAAAACATTAAATATCATTCAAGCAAACATATATAATAAAACTTTAAAGAAATCCACCAAATCCTAGACTGTGATTACCTATGGGAGGGTGTGAATTTTGTTCAAAGAGGCATCAGCGAGGGGTATCAGTTTGTTTAGTGATATATCATTCCTTAAATTGAGTGAGATGTACATATATTTCTGTTATATTATTTCAATACTTTTTTGTACAACTGAAATATTTCAAAACCATTTAAAAATTATAAAGTGATATAAAACATTGGTTACGACAAAGTGACAAAAACTCACACACCAAAGCCAAAATTCTCTTAAACATCATCAAGATGACAACAGAGTTGCATGTCACCAGAATTCAGTTACTTTCTAGCCTCAACTAATATAAATAAAGCTAAATTTCAGGAAGTGCAAAAATGTGTATATTCAGACACACACACAGGCATGGACACACACACACACTCATCTGCACACTCGTGAATAACCAAGGTCAAAAAGTTCATGTATGAAAGGCATGAATATTGCACTTTGAAAGAGACTATAAGTGGGCATTTTAATGGCCATAATAAGCAACAACCAGCTTCAAAGAAGAGGACAAAATCATGTATTATCCAGGAACATACTGCAAAAGGTCAGGAACATGGAGTCATTTAATGTAGGACCAAATGCTTATGATAATAACGTATATTATTAGTAGAGTCACTGCTTTTATTGTCAATACATCTGTCAAACTTCTGCCCATCTTTTCATTCCCCTAACACTACATGTTAACCAATCAAGCAGCGTGACATTCTCCATTTACCTTCAGAAGCCCAGCCATCAATAACATGCCCATCTGATTCACGCAGATCATTGATTATTCCCAAGTGGGCTAATTAAGAGGGGCGAGGAGGGAATTCTACGCCTCAAACTTGCGTCTCATGTCCCTTCTGCCCGCGTGAGTGAGGAGAAATGGCTAAAAAGACACAACTCACTGTCTTTTCACTGGCCTCACAAGATCGGATCTATAGGAGCAGTTTCTACAGCAGGGAATTACATTCTTAGCATTGGTTATTATTTGCACAGAGAAATTTTTTCTAGGGAACTAAAATAACATTTTCCTCAGGATCTACCTGCTACAGAATTCCCTTAGTTTTTGCACGACTGATGTCAGATCTTCCCTTACTCACACAGAAACTCTTAGATTCAGGGCACTAAGTTTACGTAAAGGTTAGGTTCATCCAGAGTCAAGTTTTAGTTTGTTTTCACTCCTGGAGGCTTTGATTCTAGTTTTTAGCAGAAGTGCATCCTAGGCTAGTAGGTTGGGGTTAGAATAGTTTCTTGGTCATTGTCAGGCCTTGCCTTTTAGCTTGATGTAATGAGTCAGGTTAGTGTTTAAATCCACCCAGACAGGATTTTTCTCAAGAAAGGCATGCTCTGCAGACCTTTATCCTGAAATAAGGAGGCAACTGGTCATAGTACCAGTTAAAGCCGCCATTAACACCTCTGCTTTATAATGTGTCACAGCCAAAACTGGTGATTGTATATTGCTAATTATTAGAGACATGCAAATCAAAACTACAATAAGGTATCACCTCACACCGGTCAGAATGGCCATCATCAGTAAGTCTACAAATAACAAATGCTGGAGAGGGTGTGGAGAGAAAGGAACCTTCCTTACAGTGTTGGTGGGAATGTAAATTGGTGCAGCCACTATGGAGAACAGTATAGACGTTCCTTAAAAAACTAAAAATAAACTTACTTTATTATCCAGCTATTCCATTCCTGGGCATATATCCAGAGAAAACTCTAATTTGAAAAGATGCATGCACCACAATGTTCATAGCAGAACTATTAACAATAGCCAAGACATGGAAGCAACCTTAATGTCCAACAGATGAATAGAAAAGGAAGATGTGGAATACATATACAATGGAATGCTACTTGGCCATAAAAAGAATAAAATAATGCCATTTGCAGTAACATGGATGGACCTAGAGATGGTCATATTAAGTGAAGGAAATCAGAAGAGGAAGACAATTATCATATGATCACTTATATGTGGAATCTAAAAAAATTATACAAATGAACTTATTTACAAACCAGAAATAGACTCACAGACATAGAAAACAAACTATGATTACCAAAGAGGAAAGGAGAGGAAGAAATAAATTAGGAATTTGGGATTAGCAGGTACAAACTACTATATATAAAACAGATAAACAAAAAGGAGTTACTGTATAGTAATATAGGGAACTATATTCAATTTCTTGTAATAACCTACAATGGAAAATAATCTGAAAAAGAATATATATATGTATAACTGAATTACTTTGCTGTACACCAGCAACTAATACGACATTATAAATCAACTATACTTCAATTAAAAAAATAAAAAAACCCTGATGATAGTTTTTATTTGCATGCTTGAGTTTTATATATAGCCCTCAAGAACGCCATACTAGTTATTGTCTTTCGTTAGTGAAAAGCTAGATATCAAAGGGAGCATCTCTGCCGAGAGGTAGGAGTGGATGAGAAAGTAGAGCTGCTTTGAATTTTAATGAAAACAGCCAATAGAAAGCTAGTTGATTTCATCTATTACTGCTCTAAAAAGAAAACCCCAAAGGCATATACGCACATTTCTAACACATTTTTACGTTGTTTGGGAAGAACATTCATTCATTTACAGAGTAAGGAATTAGACAAACACAAATTAGCTAGTGAGTCATCTTTGGAAAGAGAGGAGAGTGGGGCTACTGGTGTGTCTGAGGCTCAGCTGGAAGCTGTCCCTCTTTCTAAGAAAGTGACCCAGGAGGAGACTAAGTGAAGTGATGCTACAGTCTTCCCTGTGGGTCGAATTGATGTTACTTGACTGGGCGCTGCCTGGCTGATGGATTGGACGTCTATCACCTGTCTCTGCTAGGCTTGGGCAGCCTTTGGACTTCTGTAAATGTAATGTTTGCTCCACTCTGGAGCAGTCTTTCTGATCCTCCAGAAATTTCTACCCGGCTCCCTATTTATTAACAGACTAAAACCCAGCCACTCTTTACCTTTATTCAAATGATGATCAGGCTTGTTGACAATTTTCCTGATTAAGACTGCACCTGTCCGCTTATAATAACGGCCACCACGTTTTTGACATCTTGGAAGTGCCGTGGGTAGGGTGAGACCTAGTCACCTGATCATCTGAAAAGAGTAAAAAAAAAAAAAATCATCGGTAAAATACTAACGACAAGTTCAGGGAAAAGGGAGGAGGGAAGAGAGTGAGGATGGAAGGAGAGAAGGGGAGAAATAACCATTGGTAATAGCAGAGGAAAAGCATAGGCTGCAGTGCACCTCCGTCTTGCACCCTTTGGAAGTACACCACTTACTGGACTTGGCGGATGTTACTGCATCAGAAAAAATTCCCTTTGAGTTTGTCTCCACCACGTGAATTTGACCACAGAGGTTTGGCTTGTACTCCCTCCTCAAATAGAAATATTCAGAGCATGGATGTCTAAGACAATGCTTCCCAGAATCCTCTTTTAATGATGCCAGAAAGATTTTTAGCCCAAATCAAAGGTTCAGAGAATCATTAGTGCATTTCTTTGTCTGACGCCCAACCAAGCCCTATGCTCTCCTCTGGGCCCTTTATGGACAGGTTCCCTCAGTGGCCTTGGTTCTTAAACAGTTTTAGTTTAGGGCCCAGTAGCAGACATCTCTGATGCCTACATCATATCCTTTAACCCATCTCTGATTTCAGTCCCAGATGAATCAGGTAGACAGTTCCTTACAACCTCAGTCACAGTTGTGTCGACAGTGTCCCATCCAAAGTGCACTTTACGCACATTTCTGGTTTTTCTTAGGATCTTCTCTGACCCTGTGGTCACCCATGTGGTCCATTAGTGCCAGAGAATCAACACCCCAGGGGGTAACCTTCCAAACGTAGGTGGATAATTCTTAGAGACATTTATGTGCTTTCTCAGAAGATCTGGGTGGAATCAAGGTTCATTGCCTCCAGCAGTAATTTGGCCAACTCATTGTTATACTGGTTTTCTCTTTTCCCTCTGTCACTCCCATTTTCTCCTTCTTGCTTCCTGGATCATTTCCAAAATCAACTACTCACACTCAAATCCTTGCTTCAGACTCTACTTGGGGGAAATCTAAAGTACAAGACTCTGCAAAAATGTGTTATATATAATGTAATTCAGGGAATTGTTACAGGAAAATTGACAAATGTATGCAACAAGGCTTCTCTGCAATTACCTAGTGACATGATCATCATTGGTAAACACAAGATAGTCAGTATCCCAGATTTCAATGCACAGTCTGTCAAATGCATGAGGGGACTCGATTAAAGGGAAGCTAAGCCTGATGGCATCTGGATAGAGAGCCATTATCTCCTTTTGGAAATCGAGCATACAAACTCCAAAGTCATTACAGTCTAGAGTTACCAGGTAAGGTAGTATTCGAGAGATAGGAAGGGGAACAGTTAAAGACTGCAGGGCCAAAAAAACCACTCTCTAAGTTTTGGTCCTTGTTCCCTGACCTTCCATTCTGTGCCCCTTTCATAGCTCTCTTAGGACAACTCCCTCATGGGCTGCCTCACTTTTTCTATCATGGAGGAAAGCGATCTAATAAAATCACTGAAAACAAGGGCTTTGGTGAATTACCCTGTGATGTTGGCCGTAAGTTTCCAGAGGTATTTATGTTTGTGGGTTTTCATTTTCAAGAGCTATGTCACCATCTGAACAAGAAGCACATCTACTGCATGTATTTGGATGTGTTGTCATGATGTGGAGGTAGTGACTTGCTAATAATCTATAGTTCACGCTATAGTAGAATTTATCCAAAATGAAGAGACTTCCCTTTCCTCCATGAAACATATAACCTTCTATTGACCACCTAAAAAGGCAAGTTAAAACTGATACTAAAAGTTGAATTTTTAGCATATCTATAGTGTTCACTTGGAAAAGTACACATTCTTCTTTTGTTACCAAAATTTTTAGTGTATATTTGTCCTTCATCTTACTGCTACATTTTAATGAAACTTTTACTTTACAAGCAACTCATCAAAGGCTTCAGGTCATCTTGGTATCAAGAGTCTTTCCACACGGCTATGTAAGGTGTTAATATTAGGGGGTGATGAGTGCTGGGTATGTAGAAACTCTCCGTCCTATCATTGAAATTCTTCTGTAAATCTAAAATTATTTCAAAACAAAATGTTTCCTTTTTGTTTTCAAAGCCTTCTCAGGTAAATTTGTTTATTTGTCAATATCTGGACATCGGATTAAATTTTCTCTCTGAATTTTATTATTTTCTCTTTTTTTCTGTCTTCCTTTCTGAGACAGAAGGTATTTGCCAAAAATTATAGTCAAATGGGTTCACTTAAAAAAATTTTTTTTATTGAATTATAGTCAGTTTATAGCGTTGTGTCAATTTCTGGTGTACAGCACAATGCTTCAGTAATACATGAATATACATATATTCATTTTCATATTCCTTTTCACTGTGAGCTACAAGATACTGAATATGTTTCCTTGTGCCATATAGTATAAATTTGTATATCTATTTTATATATACCAGTCAGTATCTGCAAATCTCAAACTCCCAGTTTATCCCTTCCCACTCCCCTCCTCCCTAGCAACCACAAGCCTGTATTCTATGTCTGTGAGTTTGTTTCTATTTTATATATAAGTTCATTTGTCTTTTTTTTATATTCCACATATGAGCAGTCTCATATGGTATTTTTCTTTCTCTTTCTGGCTTACTTCACTTAGAATGACACTCTTCAGGGACATCCATGTTGCTGCAAACAGCATTATGTTGCCATCTTTATGGCTGAGTAGTATTCCACTGTATAAATATACCACAACTTCTTTATCCAGTCATCCATTGATGGACATTTAGGTTGTCTCCATGTCTTGACTATTGTAAATAGCGCTGCCATGAAAATAGGCTCACTTTTTATGTCAAAAGTATATAATCTTGTAAGAGGTTCTTTTTCCCATTTAGAAGGGGAAAATGGCCACTCCTCTCAAACACAGGGAGAATTAGATGGTGTGTAAATTCTAGTACGAATCCAGCTACTTCTTGAGATAGGTGTGCCCACAATGTTTCTCATCTTCCTCTCATACTGAGCAGCAAGCTCAAAATTCAGATTAAATCATCAGAAGGAAATTATTTTATCAGAAGTTTACTCTTGAATTGATTTCTTCAAGTACTTCTTTTTTATCAGAAATTTTTTAAGCAGAAAAAGTACACAAATAATTTAGGCTTTAGCGCACATTTGCTCCAGCATATGCTTTCCGATCAAGTTTCCATTTTGTAAATAGAATGACAGAGTGTAAAATTTAGCATAACTGGGTGAATTTCTGGTCCCACTGGGGTGGTATCTAAAAGCAGACAATGGGATGCAGTTCTTCCCAGACCTTTGATATGCACAATATCAGTTACTACTTGGGTAAAATAAGAGCCTTATACCAAAAAGATCTGGAATTGGCCTTTCTTTCTTCTCTGGCAGAGTTCTCTTGTTAATCACATATACCATTCATTCAGGGCAAGGACCGTTTTAGTATGGCTGCTGAATGTTATATATTGTGCTTCCAGGCATCAGCAGTATATTTGGAACCCTCTTCTATAAAGGCGCACCTTAAGGCTCCTCTTCAACTTGAAATGCTGCCAGTTTCTAGGTTGTGGGGTTTTTTTCTACCAATTTCTGAAGCCTCGAGTGCATTGGCTATGCCCAGTGAGAGGCAGATGGCCTCTCTGAGGCCTCTCATCTCTTCTTTCCTCCGTTGATGGGCCAATATTAGTTGCTTAAGCTCGGATGGTCATGGTGTTGAACCTCAAATCTTCCAATGCCACGGGGTAACTTATTGAGCCTTTTTTGGGTCATCTATGAAATAAAGGTCATCATTCTTATCTCTTAGAGATTTTATGAGGGCTTAACATGATTGATTTTATATCTATGCCAATATAGATATATAAAACCCTCATGCAAGTGCTCCATATCTTTGGTTTTCTTGTCCTTTTGACAAAGCTCTTGCCTTTTTATGTTGCTCCTAAAACTGGTACCTCTAGGAGGCTGCCCTAAGTAATAACCCTGAAAAGCCACTGAGCCTGAACCACTGTGTGGCATCTTTTTGCTCAGATGTCTTACTTTTAAACAAGAAGCACAAAGTCCTTCAGGGAGCCCTGTGGAACAAGACTCAGTGATGCTAGGCAGTGTTTCTCCAAAGCTGATACTCCATCTGATGTACCCTGAAACCTAGTCCTGCAATGACCCAAGAGAGCCCACTAAACATGCGTTAACAGTTACTGCTTCCTCTGCAGTGCTGAACCTTGTTACCAGAAGAGCATGGCAAAAAGCTCTGGGCTAAGAGTCAGAGTTCAAACTGGATCACAGATATTGCCTATTCACTCAAGCCCAAAGTTCAAACTAAGTCCAATAATGATGCTAATTTGTTTACGCATAAAGACATTCTCTATCATGGATTGGTTACTCTCCTATGCTGTTCTAGCTGACTTTTTATGCCCTTCGTTTCATTGCCCCTTACTTTAATTCTATTGACCGTTTGAACTTCAGTTTAAAATCCACCTGTTCCACCCAACCTGTCTAGATCATTTATTGCAGCCTGGAGTTACGTATCTCTTCCCTGAATTGCTGCTGGCATAATCATGCACTAGTTTGTGACTGTCATCATCCTCTCTAACAGTCACTTACAAACTTAATTGTTCTTTAATGAGAAACTTGTATCAGGTTTGTTTTCTCAAAAAAGATGGTGAACCTTTGAGAGAATATATTATGCTTTTTTTGTGTCTGCCATAATGCCTACCACAAATATCTTTAGTGGACATGATATTTTTATTTGCATAATGGCTTCTTCAACTACCTGCAAACTATCAGCTCTTAAAGATTTCTGCTACTGGAGAAGGTCAAGTGGGATATGAATAATCCAACATTTAAATTATTCAAAAATCGTTTATATTGAGTTTTGGAGGATATTAGTAGCAGCTACATTCTTTCTCTAATAAATGATTTGTAAAAAATAATAGTAACATCAACACTCACTAGGACTTTATACTTTTCAGAGCTTCGTTCAACTAATAATTCATCTATAATCCCTGGGCACCTATAACAGAAGGCAAGAAGATAGGGTCCAGGCAAGGACTGGTTACAGGAAAAGTTAGAGATCCCAGTTTGCTTGGTACTTCCCATGGTACCCAAAACCATACTGGTCTATGCTTATGAACTTGCCACATTTCACTTGTGTTTCTCACTGACATCAGACGATGGGTGATGGAGAGCAGCAAAGAGCCCACACTCACATTCTGGCTCTTCCATTTCCTGGCTGTGTGATCATGGACAACTTAACAATCTCTCTATACCTGAGGGTCCTTAACAATCTCTCTATACCTGAGCAAAATGAGGATAATAATGGTGCGTATTTCATAGGGTTGTCTGTATGAGAGTTAAATACCATATGTAAAATGATTGGCACAATGTTTGAGATGTAGTAAATTCTCAAATGTTAAAGAGAGAACAAGCAAGTGCAAGTACACAAGAGAGGAAGAGTCACCAGAAGTTCTGTTTTCTCTGGTTATTCTCCTAGAGTCCAAAGCATAAAGAGTACCAGAGAGGGAGGAGTGGCTAAGTGTGAAGAGAACCCAAGCCATGTTCTCCTGGGAGAGAACGAGGGGAAAGAAAGCAGCATGAAACCAGTGGAAGAGCAACCTGCAAATGGGCTGGATACCAAATTCCCAAGGGTGAGCCGTTGCTACAGGGAGGGGGGCTGCTGCCTATTGGAGGCTACATGTAAAACAATGTGGAGTGGCTCAACCAACAGCAAATGTTTGACTTCCAGATGTTTCCAGGTGGTGGACTTTGTGCCTAACTCAGTTTATATGTCAACTGATGATATCACTGAACTCCTGCTAGGATGCTGGGGCTGATGACCCAAAGAACATTTGAGGGCTCAGGGTTTTGGTGGGTGGGAGATACAGGCATAAATATAATTTCAAAGTGGGGGACAATGAATGTGAATAAAAAAGGAAGTGAGAGTTCAAGCCAAATCAGGGCTACAGAGAAAAAGCTATCATGGGAGTCACTGAGAGAGAGCGGCCTTGTGAAGGGGTGACTTAAGCCAGGCGTTGCAGGTTGAGTAGGAGGTTAATTGAAATATGCCACAGTAGTGTGTTACGACAGAACACTCCCTCTTGTCTCAAACAGGGCTGGGTTAGAAGCCAGGTTCCATCCCTTACCACCTGCATTTACTAAATAACACATACTTTGAAGTCGCTTGTGGGGAATATTTGTTAAGTATCTAGGACAGTGTCTGGCATATGGTAGAACCTCAAAAATAACAGCTACTAGCAGTAACCATAGACTCTTGGAGTATTTTTTTTTTATGATGCTGTTGCCTTGAGCACCGGTAAGCACAACGGCTTCACATTGCTCCTCTATGACCGTGGGGAGCAGCGGTAAACATCTGCAGGGGTTTCTGTGCACACCTCCCTGGAAACACCACAGGGAAAGGGCGCAGGCCTAGCTCACAATATTCAGAAGCCCATGACAGAAGCAATGGAACAAGCTCAAGCCAGCAGCTACAGAAACCTTCAAGGACAGCCCAGGTCCTTGGAAAGGCTGAATTATAAACCTGGGGCACTCTTCCTTCACCTTTCCTTCCTCCTTCTTCTTCAATTCTTTTCCTTTTTCCTTTCCCTCAAGGTGCAATGTGGACCTCAAGCTGCTTTGCTCTTCCCATCAACGAGTAAAGGCAGCAGTCTGATCAAACTCCTACACCCTAAGAGTTAAGGGATGGATTAAGTCACTCCTCAAAGATATTTCAAGGGATGGGCAATGTTTAATCTAAATCATGCATAGCTTAGAGTAGGAGTTTAGGTGTGAGCAATTAGTCTACAGATGACGTTGAGAGGCGGATGGCTATATGGAGAAAAGCACAGTGCAGGGGAGGAGTGCTTGGCATTTAGAATTGTGGGAACTACCTTGAAATCTCAACTCTGGCACTTTTTAGTTATTGATCTTTGTCAAGTAATTTTACCTTCCTGTTCTCAACTTCTAACATGAGAAAGGACAATGAGAAGCCTTACCTTATACAGGATGTTCTGGGGGTTAGACAAGCACTTCTCAGACTCAATGTGCACACAAACCACTTGGGCATCTTATTAAAATACAGATTCTGATTCTGGAGCTCTGGAATGGGGCCCAAGATCCTGCATTTCTAATGAGCTCTCAGATGGTGCCAATGCTGCTGATCCAAGGACCACATTTTGAGCAGCAAGAGGCTGCTGGATAATGTAATTAATGATAAAGTGGGCTTTCTTCCCAGACAATTTGGTGGGAAGAGATCATTTCTCGCCCTTGGCTTGCTCCCAGGTACAAAAATAAAGTCAAGTCAAGGCTGGAGAACTGTAGAGAAGAAAAAATTGCTACCAAGGTTTGGGGAGGGAGCTACTGCTGAAGCAAAAAGGCTGAAAATGGTATTTTTTCATCTTGAAAGTTGCTGCTCAGGAATCTCCTGGCCAGGGCTGTATGAGGAGCAGTCAATCGTGTTATGATCTTCCCTCGTCTGAGCACCAAGCCACGGCTTGAGTTGCTGTTCAGGTGCTCCTTCTTCGTTTGGTTGTAAACATGACTGATGTTTATTTGGGGAAAATAATCTCTTTGTTTCAGTATTCTCACATTTTATTCCATTTCTATAAGTATCAGTGTGCTAGATTTCTAAAGGTTTGCTCCCTAAATGTGTTCCTTTCTCCTCTCAGTATTGTCCCTGCCCTCTATGTCATCCTTTCTCGCTTCCTTCCTCATCTTCTTCACCCTGTTAATGACGGTCAAATTGACATTCGTGAGGAACTGACTCCAGTCTCAACTGCAGCCACATCATTAATGTTCTCTCATTTATAGGCTAAATTATCCTGTAGCTGAGAAACCCTGTGCATTTCTATACATGAGATTAAAGCCAGCCTCTTGATCTAGAGATGGTTAATTTTAATCATCTAGGAAAGCATAACTGTTCCATCCAGGGCAATATGACCTCCCTGAGTTGATGCACATACTGTTGATAAACACTTGTGAAGCATCCTGTGGAGTGCTAGTCATGCACAAGACATCGCGGAGAAGATAATGAGAACGATCTTTCAAAAGCCAAATTCCCCTCTACCAGGATTGAGAAGAGAATGTGGAGGAGGTAAAGGTGAGGGAGGGAAGAGAAGCCAGCTCATGTTCCTTTGCCTGGGTGGGCAGACACGTGGGTGCCTCATGTGCAAAGTGAAGGTAGGATTTATTGAATCCGTAAGATGAATTGTGTTAAAAGAGCCTTTTGTAACTTAAAACGTTAATCCTTGACAACATGGTTAAAAAAATTAAGGGTTATTTAAAAAACACATTCATTGGGGGTAAAACTGACATATAAATATCATATATTTAAGGAGTACGATTTAAGTTTTGACATACATATATATTAGTAAAATCATTACCACAGCCAAAATAATGAACACATTCATCCCCCTACAGGTTGCCTTGTGGCCCTTTGTAATGCCTCTCTATGCCCTTCCCCGTCACAGCCTCCAGCCCCAAGAAATATTTGATTTGCTTTCTGTCGCTTTAAATTAGCTTGCATTTTATTGAAGCTCTTATATCAATAGAGTCCAACAGTATGTACGTTTTTTGGATTGTCTCCTTTCACTCAGCATAGTTATTCTGAGACTCATACATGTTCTGTGTATTCATTCTTTTTTATTGCAGAGTAATATTCCATTTTATGGGTATACTTGAGTTTGTTTATCCATGAATCTCTTGATAGACATTTGGGTTGATTCCAATTTGGGGCTATTACAAATGAAGCTCCTATAATAGTCTTTGTATGGGCATATTCTTTCTTTTTTAATTGGATAAATACCTAGGCATGAAAGGCTCAAATCATATGTTTGTTTAACTTCTTAAGAAATTGCACAAACTGTTCTCCAAAGTGGCTGTACCATTGTACATTCCCACCAGCAGGGTATGAAAATCCTCTTCCTCCACATCCTTGCCAACACTTGATTTGTTCAGCCTTTGTTCAAAGTTCAGTTTAGAACTCTGAATGAGAACGGTAGCATCTTACTGTGGTTTTAATGTTCATTTTCCCCCTGACACATGACATTGAGCATATTTTTCTTGCCTATTTGTCATCTGTCTATCTTCTTTGTTCAATCTTTGGCCCATTTTCTATTGGAATATTTATTTCCTTTTTATTGAGCTTGGGAGTTCTTTAAATATACTGGGTGCAAGTCTTTTATCAGAGAAATAGTTTGCAAATATAGACCTAGTGTTCAAGTGGATCGGGAGGTGAGTAAGAGCTAGAGCCTGCTTATAGGAGCTCATATTTCATGGAAGGTCTCGGGACAATAAAAATAAAATAATAATAACTGAATAAATAATTAAAAAATAATCACCGGAGACTTTGGCGGCTACAGTTAAGACTTGCAAAGTGCCATGGGCGTGCAGAGGAGAATGCATTAAATTTTGCCTGGGAGAGCTTGGAAAGATTTCCCAGGGGAGGGGATCTTAAAGCTTTGTTCTTTTGAAATGTGAAGAGCTGAGCAGGTAGAGACCACCTGTGAAAGAACACTGCAGGCCAGGAGAATTCGTGCAAGGGGAGGAAGGTAGGTTTGGGAGTCATTAGTTCTGGATGACCAGAAGGAATGCGGGAGGATGAAAAGAGAGAAGGCGAGGAAGACTGAGACTAGACGGTCAGACTGTGGAAGGTTTTGTAGATTAGGCTTAAGAATATAAACTTGATCTTCAAGACAACAGGGAGTCTGAGGAAGGGTTTTAAGCATCAGAGTAAATGGTTGGATTTGTATTTTAAGAAAATGTTCTGCACTGATGGTGAAGGATTAGAAGATAATGAATTCAGAAAAAAATGACTAGAACCTAAACAAAGCAGCAGTAGCAGGGATACAGAGTGGGAGGGAAGGGACTCTCAAGGCATTTAAGAGGAATGGTAGATGTCTGTGAGTGTTTAAATGCCGCGGGTGAGGCAGACGGTGGTATATAGGACAGCTCCCAGATTCTGGCTGAACTAATGTGATAATCTGGGGGGATATTCATTACGTCCAGGAATATACAAATAGAAACAGGAGAAGTGGGGAGTATTTTGGGTCCAGCTTATACCATTGACTCATTTACTCAATAAACTTTTACTGAGTGTTTCCCATATGCTAAGAACTAGGAATCTGATGGAGACCAAAGCAGATACTGTGTTAGCCTTCACAGAGTAAAAAGTCTAGCATGGAAGAGAGAAAACTGAATAACCCCACAAATTTATAGTTTAAAACAATTGGCTGTGAATTGCTGAAGGTAAAATAAAAGGGGGTTTGGATACTGCACTCAGTTAGACCTCAAGTCTCAAGAAACACTGCCTTGAAGTAAAGTATAAGAGGAGACCTGAAGGATTTAGGCTGGTGAAGATAAAAGAACAATGTCTCAAAAAGAAGGAACAAGGCAGGTTAAATACTGGAGGACATCCAGGTGGAGGTTTCTAATAAGCAGACAGAAACATGCACCTAGAAATGAGGCCTTGGAGAAGTTATCAACCCACAGGGACAGGTGAAACCATGACACAGGATGAGAACCTCAAGAGAGGGTTTATAGGATGAGGACAGAACAAGACGTAGGCTTGATCTGTAGGATTCTAGTATTTAAAATGCAGACAGAATAGGAAAGCAAATCAGTTAAAGAACAAAGAGGAACAGTTAAGTATCAAAGACGAGAAGAGAAGAGAAAGTGGATACAAAGCCAAGAAAGAGAAAACTCATGGACACCAGTGCCCAGTGGATGGAAATGACTGCTTTTGTTTTTAAATTCTCCTTCCTCTCACCCTGTATGGAAATCTTTGCATGGTATTAACTAGTTCTGTTGGTTGTCTTTTGCCAGGCTGAACTGGGTCCCTGTCTCATTAAGTCTCAAGGAAGGCAGGCATATAAAGAAAAATATATTTTATATTGATTCTAAATGTTCCCAAGGGAACTTGTTTTGGCATTTTCCCCTTTGGCTGTCATTCTGAAGAGTGATTAATAATTTTGGATTCATGAAATCACTTTCTAGCATATTTTAAATGTAATTACATTCCAAATTGTGTGCTTCTTGTTCCGTGAAATGAGTCAGAATGCTGTGGCCATTTCTTCTCTTCTGGGAAGAAAAATCAAGACCCAAAAGAAGGTCCTCCCACTCTATAATAATGGTACTCATCTATACATGAACAAGAATGTTTACTAGGCAGGCTTGCTGCAAGGCTCAAATAAACTACCCAGAGAAAACCTACCACCCTTCTCCCTGCCTCCCTGCTTCTATGGTTGGTCCTTCAAAGGCCAACTCATCATCTTCTGCATAAAGTTAACTCCAGTATTACAGTACCTACCTCATTGCCCTTCTATTAACAACAGTCATTTCTTAAGAATCTGCTATATACCATGCACTGTGCTAAGGGTTATTGAACAGTACATTGTCTTGCTTAACTTCAAGCAACTGTGTGAGGTAGTTTTAGAACACCCACATTTAGAGGAGGAGACTGAGGTTTAGAGATGCTAAATTATTTGCCACATCTGTTGAACTCTAATGTCTTCACCAAATAAAGATTATTTTATCACACGGCATATGCCCAGTTATGCTGCAGTAACAAAAACCTCATGTCTTAATAACAAATGTTTCTTTCTCACTCACACAGCATGTGCATCATAGGTCAGTTATGCTGAATGTCCCCGTACCCCGTGACTCAGGCTATCAAAGCTGCCACTATCTTGAAAGCTGTTGGTTCTCCTGGTAGAGGGAAAGAGTTCTCAAAGGTCTTGTACCAGCAATTAAATGCTTTGGTGTAGAAGTGACAGTTACTGTTTCCATTCACAGCTTACTGGCCAGAGCAAGTCAATTGATCCCACCTAACCACTAGCCATTCAGGAAATGTAACCTGACTTAGGACTTGGAAGGCAGAAAAGCCCAAAGTGAGCTACATTAATGGCCACACAAAGTTAAAGAGATTCTAAGTACGAGACTTCTGCATCCATTTCAGCACCTGCATTCTAGATTTAAACTGCTAAGAACATTAAAATTGCTTTGCAGAACCAAAACCATAATGAGGTATCACTTTTATACCCACTAGGATGGCTATAATCAAAAAGACAGAGAATAATAAGTGTTGAGGAGGATATAGAGAAATTGGAATCCTCCACAAACACTGCTGGTGGGAACAGAAGCCACTTTGGAAACCAGTCTGGCCATTCCTTAAAATGCTAAACACAGAGTTACCATGTGATTCAGCAATCCTACTCTAGGTGTACACCCAAGAGGAATGAAAACATCTGTCCGTACAAAAACTTGTACACGAATACTCATAGCAACATTATCCACAACAGCCCAAAGTAGAAACAATCCAAATGTTCATCATCAGCTGATGGATGCAGAAACAAAACGTGGTCTATCTGTACAGTGGAATATCACTCAGCCAAAAAAAGAGATGCAGGATTACTATGTGCTACAACTCGCATGAACGTTGAAAACATTAAACTGTGGTCACAAAACGTTGTATTAATTATTTATTAACAATGATTGCATTAATCTATTTATATGAAATATCCAAAATAGGCAAATCCATAGATACAGAAAAATTAGTGGTTACCTAGGGCTGAGGGAGTTGGGAGGAAACGGGAAATGTAACAGCACAGCAGTGCCCGGCTGTTAAGGAGAGCTGGCACTAAACTCGCGATACTGAGCTACCTTAGAACAGATCCGTCAGGAATGGTAACATCTGGGATGAAAAAGTACGTCCCAACCAACATCCTGCAGACTGATAAAGGGCTGTTTATTAGGCCAAATTGGGTTTCAGTGTGAGAGGGGAAGAAAGGAGCTGGGCTATGCTTACTGTCACCAACCTAAGGAGGAAGATCTCAAAGGGAAAAAAGAGCATCAAAAATTCTGCTATTACTTTAAGCTATGATGAATTTATTGTGTGGAGGAACTAATCCGTATTACGGATTTTTCAAAACTCCTCTTCTGAAAAAGTGCTATGAACTTGGAACTCCAACTTTGGATGACTTGAGCCTCCAAAACATTTTTTTTTTTAATGACATGTAGAAGTTTGGGTCTCAGAAATACTTTTCTATGTGAACTAGACACATTTCAAGGAGAAAAGCAAAAGTATTGAATTAAAATGTGAAATTGCCAATGGTTAAAATGAACAAAAATAATCTTTTCGAAAATTCTGTTTAAGAGTTTAAGAGATGTGCATGTAAGCTGGTGAAATATGGTACTAAGAATGTCTGAGAAGTCACAAATCATATTTATCATTATGTCCAGGGTGAGACATGTTCCTAAGCCTACTGATTTGAAATTGTCTCAAGACAATGCAACCAACCGAAGTGTTAAATAACTAATATTTGCAGACAAAATTTTGTTTAAGAAAAGATGACCTTCTTGGGATAGCACCAACTGAGATAAAGAAGGAGACACTGGCCCAAAGCCCAGATCTTCTCAAATCTTGGAAAAATACCAACTACTTTTTCCTGTCTGGAACATTTAGGATTTTGACTTGAAACTGTTAGTGTCTGGGGGATGGGTAAGGGCTTCCCTCCTCATCCCCACGTTTTCAACGAAAGATGATTCAAGACTGGGGAAGTTCCCCAAGAAAAGTTTCGCTACATGAGATTTGATTGAGAAATATTCGGAAAGAAAAAAGTTCTCTAGCTTCCTTAGACAAATTTAAAAGAATCCTGAGAGAAGGGTGGGTGGCGAACAGGGAGGAAATAGAGTTCAGATAACAAATTGTTGAGAACACTGGATTCCCAAAGGGAAGAGGGATTAAGCCCTTCTGCAAGAGAGACTGAAGATGGAGACACCCCCACCCCTGCCCCAGCAGAGCAGTTGCCATCAGCAGCAGAAACAGCACAGGTATCTGTAAGCGAAACCACATGGCTCTCAGGTATTGGTGTTACCCCTACCTGAATCCACACGCTAATTAAACATGCAGAGAGTCCCTCATCAGATCCCAAGCAAGTAGCATCCAAGTCAGTTATAGTATTGGAGATCATAAAGTCTGAACCACATAGACTACCAAACTATTAAAATTAAGTACTTTCTCCTGGTCTTTTCTAGAT